>NW_020230532.1:352500-531893 GCF_003227715.2 Harpegnathos saltator | reverse complement strand
GAGAGACGAATGAGAGGAAGAGTGAGAGGAGAAAGAGAGAGAGAGGAGAGAAGGCGAGAGCCAAGAGAGAGAGAGGAGAGAAGAGAGAGAGAGAGAGAGAGAGAGAGGAGAGAAGAGAGAGAGAGAGGAGAGAAAGCGAGAGATAAGGGAGAAAGAAGGGGGAAGATGAGGAGAGGAGGGGAGGAAGAAGAGATAAGGAGAGGGGAGAGAGAGAGGAGAGAGAGAGGAGAGAAGAGAGAGAGAGAGAAGAGAGAAGAGAGAGAGGAGAAGAGAGAGAGAGAGAGAGAGAGGAGAGAGAGAGAGAGAGAGAGAGAGAGGAGGAGAGAGAGGAGAGAGAGAGAGGAGACAGAGAGAGAGAGAGAGAGAGAGAGAGAGAGAGAGAGAGAGAGAGAGAGAGAGAGAGAGAGAGAGAGAGAGAGCTTCCTTTGCGCGCTATTGATACTCGCCTCGCGAACTATTCCGTTGTAAACGCAGGAGGTTTTGATCTCCTCGATGAGCGGGCATTGCGGGCAACAGCGCCCGGGTGTCTGGTACTCCCTGGGGCACTCCAGCACCGGGCAAGTCTCCTTGACGCATGAGACCGTCGAGTTCATGCAGGTGCACGCTGTGCAATGATCCGCGTAGAACGGTTTTCCCGAAGGGTACAGCGTCGTGCCGAGCATGCACGCGCCTTTCGGAGGTGGTAGGAATCTTCTGCTACCTGCGAGAGAGAAAATATCGTGTGGTCGGTGCGTCGAGCTTTGCAGAGAGAGAGAGAGAGAGAGAGATAGAGAGATAGTTGACGCGTTTCCCCAATTTAATTTCGTGCGTGCTGCCACTTGATGTCGCGAAGAGTAATTTTTCTTTTTTCACGACGCGCAATAATTATACCAGCAAAAATAACACAGCGAGCGCTGTATCGAGAGAGCGCACTGTCAAAAAAAAAGCAAAAACGAAAAGAGAGACGTCCTTTGGCCCTTAATGCGGATACGCGTCCCAATCGCGTTTCCAATTTATTAACACGTACGGACGGCTATTCGAAAGTACATTTGTAGGTTTTATGTTAATAGCGCGCTTGCATTCGAAATGAAGCTCGTTCCTTGACGCGACAATTCATGGCTTATATTTCCATTCATTACCGAGTTGGCGCTATGCAGCATTGTAACCACCGAGCGTTATATTTTATTGCGGCATTTCAAAGTCGCGGCGCGAGATATTCCGTTAAATGGCAGCACGTATTCTTCGACGGTTACATGACAATCGTGCTGTTACGTGGTGGCGGCTGGTTTTTTGCGCAATTGCGACATTGGAAAATAATCAGATTCGCAATAAAACCGGTTCGCGCCTTTGGCGTACCGTAAGAGACTCGATATGACCTATAAATTCAAAGTGACTTTAATTGTTGGCGCGATCGCCTAGAAAATGCTCCTCTTGCGAAAAATATCGTCGCGAAATAAAAGTCGCGGGGCGCTATTAATTCCATCGGGCATCGAAGCGCTTACGCAACGAGGCGCAATCCCGTATCTTTATATAATATTGCACGCATACACACACACACACACACACACACACGATTACCCACGTCGCGAGTTTGTACGTCGCCGCAAAGAAACGGTAGAATTATCGAGAGTCGAAAAGGAGACGCTCGAGACGACAACGCGGCGACGAAAACGATAATCGTCGCGTAGATTTATCACTCGGTCGGCCGAATTTGTCGGATCTGTCGAATCATTTCGGGACGGCGCGGCGCGGCGCGGCGACGCGAGATACATCTGGAATATAATGACAATCATGCAAGTCCTTTCACCTCGGCAATGCGGGCAACATTCGCCAGGCAGTTGAGCGATCTTCGACGTGGGACAATTGAGCGTCGGGCACGCTTGCTTCGCACAGGTGAGCTTTCCTTTGTTGCACCTGCAAGTTACACAGGGGTCTTCCGTCGTCGTGACCGATCTATCCGCTGTGACTTTCTGCCCGTTCACCAGGCACCCTGCAAAAACGCGTTACAGGATATCGTAACGGCGAATGTTCGCGCGTTTTTATCATTGCTCGCTTGCTGTTCGCTTATCCGCGCGACGTGTACGGAAACGCGAATTTTCGCGCTTAACATTGACGCGCGTTTCACACGTGGCGTGTTACATGATTCATCGAAGAAAAGTAGGAAAGGGAAAAGGGAGAAAACATCACACAACATACGCATTATCGTCGTCCCTCCGCATCCATTTTTCGTCTCGGGGAGAGGCGCCGCGCGCTGTAATTTTCAATCATTATCGTTCTTCCCTCCGTTATATATCGGGGAACATTCCGGCCTTAATTGCGCGGCGGGATACATTCAAGGGTTCGTGAGAAATATTTGTGAGATTGGCGTGGGTAATTAGCAGAGCGGCGTCAGAGCGGCATCAGAGAGCGAGGGAAGAAGAAAAATGTTACGCACCTGCGCAGACCGGGCAGCATTGGCCAGGTGCGGCTGGCGTCGGATTTGAGCAAGGTGTGTAACAGCGTAGCTTCGATTCGGTGATGATGCCCGATTTGCAGGTGAATATTCGGCACGGATCCTTCCTGTCCATCCACTCGGTGTCGGATTCGTGATAGACGCCGTCCTGCGTGCATCCTGCGTGCATACCGTTTCGATGACGTCGGCGATTTCTCGCGGTGTAATCGGGATCTCACCGCGATGGGATATTCCGACAATTCGGAATCGCTGTCGAATTTTTGTGGCCTTCCGACCTTCGATGGACACAAGTACGATAGCGTTACACACACACACACACACACACACGAGCGCGCGCGCGCGCGCGCATCTGTTTCTTCCTTTGCCATTCCGGGCGCGAGTTTGGTCGCGGGCGCGGCGGACTTACGTCACCATTAACATAATTAATAGGGGGCGATAAGGGGGAGCCGCGCGCGAACGCATCTGTCAGCTACGTGTCGTAAACAGACGGACGCGCGCGCGCGCGAGCGAGGCGGACGCTCAAGTTCCTCGGGCCTTTATCACCGTGTCGGGGCGAACAGAAGTGCCTTTGTGCCTTGGGAACAATGCTCCGGCCGCGAGCATTCCGCGAGTTCTTGGCTTTCCATCTTACCGCCGCCCGCCGACTTACGGCCCTCCTCTTTATCCCTCTTTCCCGTGGCGGTTTCTCGGTCTCGCGAGCAAGCTCGAGCCAATTAGGACGATTAGGATAATTAGCCGAATTAGCGGGCAGACGTGGGCGCACGGAGAGAGGTACGTGCGTATACCTACGTACCTGTGCACCTCTGGCAGCACTCGTTGTCGAGCCTATCCAGCAACGTGTAGCAGCCTTCGATGCTCGGGCACTGATGCTTCACACATTCCACGAATCCGTTCTGGGGAGAAAAGGGACGACAGAAAATCAACTTGTCGCGTAGCTAGCACGCGAAGGCAGAAATGCTTCCGTTGCCGGTTTATCGAAAAGAGAGAAAAAAGAGCGGCGAGAGTCTTCTTCTCTCTGCAACTCTCTTGTTCTGTTGCAACAAAAGCGTATCGACTTCCGAGATAGATGACTTGATTCGACGGTGGTGTTTTTTTTAACACGCATACGCACGCGCGAGGAAGAGAAATATTTTGCTAAAGATACGATTTATCATTCGCTCGCGGAATATAATTCTCAAAGGCGCGTCTCTCGCGCGGAACGACAAAATCAAGGATGATGACTTGTCGAAATTACCAATTACTCTCGCAGGCTCTCTCGCCGTCGAAGAGGCAATTTCGTCTCGGCGCGCGGAACGTCGCACGAGCGCTGCGGCCGGGGAATATTGACACGCTGAGTTAAATAAAACCTTTGCATTGTGAATCGGGAATTTTGTCGCTCGGACATTGAGTCACTCGCCGCCGCGTGCCGGCGAAATTCCGCCTCGGCCTTTTTTCTCTCCCTTCTTTCTTCTTATTGCGCGTCTTGTTCCGATTTCACTTCGCGTCCGCGTTATCGCGCGTTCCAGTAATTATTCCTCCGATTCGTTATCGGCTTCTATAATTAAGTCTTTACGATTTATCTTCTGTCAGAATTATGTAAAGTAATTTAACGTGGGTCGGCACGGTCACGTATACAAGGAAGAGAGAGAGAGAGAGAGAGAGAGAGAGAGAGAGAGAGAGAGAGAGAGAGAGAGACGCCAAGCGGACGTAATTAGGCATACCACGCAGAAGGAAGCTCTCTGTTTTTAGGCTCCTCGGCTCGGCCGAACGAACGTTTTTACGCAACGCTCAGAAATTAATTATTCTCATATTAATTAACGCTTGAGCGAAGCCCAACGGAACGATATGAACGTGCGTGAAAGATAACTAGAAACTCGGTCAATTAAATACATTCACGCGCTCGTCGAAAAAACTGTTCTCGGAAAACACGATGCATATTCCTATTTCTCATTATCCTAAAGAGCCTCCTCGGTTAATTGTTCGATCAAAATTCTCCGTTGTGACCGTTATCTCGGCAATCGCGCATTCTTTTCTAATTTTGGTACCGTATATATGTATGATACATATCGCAAACTTTATTCTCGACTTCGTAATGCGATGGGAGTACCGCCCAAGTACAAACGCGTCGAGAGTTCAGCGAATGGCGAGGCCGTCTTGCGATCTCCGCGCAAATCACGGATGATCGATCGAGGCCGATCGATCTCGTCGCTTCTCGACGCAACAAACAAATAATTATGTCACACGCCGCCGCTACTGTCGCCGCTGCTTGCAACGGCAACGGCAGCAGCAGCAGCAGCGGGGCGAAAACAAGAAGCCTCATCTCGGTCGGCCACGAGTCGACGAGTCAATGAACCAAACGTGCAGATAAATCGCCGCGGTCGCGCTAAGATCACTCGATGCGCGGTGCGTCGAGAGATGCATCGAGGTTGCGGCGCATCATAAGATGCACACGCAAGCAAACGAGCGAGCGTGTGAGCCGACGATCGTATACCGTATAAACGCGTGCGTGCGTGCATATACGTGCATGTGTAGTGCGTATCTGTCTCTCTCTCTCTCTCTCTCTCTTTCTCTCTCTCTTTCTTTATGCATACATGCGTACATGCGTATACTTGTGCTGCGAACACGAATATGTGCGACGAATCGATCGTGTCGAATGCATCTCTCCGACTGAAGATTCCTCTCTTTGACCTCCCGAACCAGGCCAGTTACTTTAACCCCTTTAACTACTCCGTCACACCACATGGCGTTGCCTCGTCGCTCATATGGCCGCGTGATAACGACATAATCTCGCGAATTAGACTACGAAGACGGCCACGTAGCTCTCCTCCCCCGTTGCAATTTGTTCTTGTTTCTCTTGTCGCGCAAGAACCGCGCGACGCGCGGTACGTATCGTCGGTTTCGTCGAGATAGACTCGCGATTCTTAGGCCGGCGGAGGGGGGATCGGAACTTTGCGCATTTCAGTGTTACGATACATGATAGATGTTTGAGATGTGATCGGTAGCAATTCCCTTCCGCACGATTAGCAGGATCTTTGAGTGAACGATGTAAACGAAGGAAAATCTGTGCTCGAAATTTCTCAAAAGAATTGAGCTACGTCTTTTTTTTGGTGTGAAATGCAAGAGTGAGTGAATTACAAGCAGTCGCTTTCTTCGGGCAGTGGCATTAAATCCCGCTAATGGAATATAAATCTTTTAGAAGCACTTTCGGCTTGTCTCTTAAACCACACGGCTCACTTTCTCGTCCCGACTCGTTACGCAGATTCCCCTCGGCCTACGACATTTAATCGTATATTCTGTTGGCGCGTCGTTAAACATCGATTAGTGTTCTCGGCCGCGCGCGATTTACCTTACAAATGCAGTTGAAGCACTTCATATTCGGTATCTTGTCGACGGTGAATTCCTCGCCCTCGATGTCGCAGGTCTCTCGGCTTCCTGCAAATTTAGAGCAACAATCGTGATGAGAGGTATGATCACGTGATTGATCGACTTTGAATGCCGCGCAATATGATGAGACGCTGTATAATTACAACGAGAGCGTTGTTGCAACGGCTGACTTTTCTATTCCAGAGAGACTTTCTTGTTCTTTCGTGTACACGCGAGCCGCCCCAACTTTCCAAATTTATCATTATTTTCTGGACCAAGATCACATTCAACGAGCAGGGATATGATAATTTCTTATTATTCTCTCGTTAGTAAACTCAGCGATCACCAGTCAGCGCGAGCACCAAATTGGCGCGCAAACGTATTTTGAGTTATAAACGAAACATGTCGCTTTCACCACATATTTAAATCACGTGTGTGTGTGTGTGTGTGTGTGAGCTAACTTGCTTGCCGGTTAGACAAACGTACCGGTAATCGCGCTCGGTGCCGAGCGATACTCCCGAAATAATCACGCGAGAAACTTAACAAACGCGGTTTGCGAATATTTGCAAATTATCTTTTTTCTCTCATCATTTTTCTCACTTAAACAACGCGGGATAGGATTTCCGTCTGATTTCGTTCTCTCTCGCTCTGTTCTCCTCTCCTCTCCTCTCCTCTCTGTCTTTGGCTATCATGTTTCGATAAAATATTAAACGCGGTTTCATCGTAAACGTACCTTAGAACACGCCAGTCGGTAAGACCGTCTGTTTCCCGGCGGAAATCGTGTCGCGCTGCGCTGCTAGGTCGACGAAGCCACCACCAACATCCCTCCCGGTTCCCTCGCGCACGTATTCCTGCACACTTTAAGCAACCTTTCTGTAAAACTGCAGCCTCTCTCGCGTCTCTCTCTCTCTCTCTCTCTCTCTCTCTCTCTCCCCCTCTCCCTCCCTCCCTCTCCCTCTCCCTTCCTCTCTCTCTCTCTACACTCTCGAGAGACCAAAGTAATCCGTCGTTAAGACAAATCTTTCCAGAGCAGAATAAAATATCGCACTTGTCTTTTCTTCTCCGTCTCGTTTTACTTTCAAATGCATTCTTTAGTTCATCCCTCGGCAAAACGTTTTGCCCCCGCTCTGTCACTGCTCTCGGAGATTTAACGCGTCGTACAGTAACTTTCGAGGCGGCTTCGTTTCGTCCCCTTTCAACCGGCTCAAGATCGTCGCTCGTGTCTCTCCGTGAAAATCTCGCGAGAGGATCGCGAGAGAGGAAGAGAGAGAAAGAGAGAATCAATCGTTTGTCTCGCCGCAGAGTACGCAACTGCAAGCATTGCCACTTCTTTTTGGGGGCGGAATGCTCCGCTATTCAAATGTATATTTTTATATCGTGCGTTTGGCGTTAAACGTCATAATTTGGTTCTGAACGGTGAACGTCGTGACGCTCATCACTCGTCCAAGATTGTATCGAACGGCTATTATCGAAGTGAAAGCGGTTAGTTTATAACCGTCCGTGGATAGGCAATGACATCATACAAGAGTCCGCAGGAGTTACGCCGCAAAAGCGAGTGGCAGAGATCGCAGTAGCCGATCGGAGATCGTTTGTCTGTTCGTTCGTTCGTTCGTTCGTTCGTTCGTTCGTTTGTTTGTTTGTTCGTTCGTTCGTTCGTTCGTTCGTTCGTTCGTTTGTTCGTTCGTTCGTTCGTTCGTCCGTTCGTTCGTTCGTTCGTTCGTTCGTTCGTTCGTTCGTTCGTTCGTTCGTTCGTTCGTTCGTTCGTTCGTTCGTTCGTTCGTTCGTTCGTTCGTTCGTTCGTCCGTTCGTTCGTTTTCGAGATATCAATGCTAATCGTCATTCACATGTATTCTCGTTAAATTGTACTCGAAAAGCGTCGACGTATCGGTGTCAAAGTGCGCAGGAATGCGTGTGCGAGGAAGGATGCAGCGTGGCATTCGCGACCGTTTAAAGTTTTCTTTTCCTATTTCTTTTTTTTTTTTTCTTTCGCTCATTCGTCCGCACATCTCTTTTCCTCCCCGTCATCTCGCACGGGGAAACGTGAAAAGCCCGAGACAGTTTCGCGGCGCAACCTCTTTCTCCGTCTCTCCGCGATCGTGATCACCTCACCTTTTACCGTACGTCCCTCTATCTTTCTCTCTTCCCATCTCCGTGTGCTTTTCTCTTTCTCTCTTGCGCTCCTCGAGTTGGTTACACGAGTTGGTTAAAAACTCGGAGAGCAGTCTGAAAAGAGCGCACCTGATGTCCTCGTGCCGTTCGTTCACGAGGTCGGGGGTCACACGTGAGAATCTCCGTTTTCGCAGGACACGTGGGCGAGTTTAGGATCAATTAGCGCACAGAACGAAGTCGCACGCGCGCGAACCTAATCGATCGTGGACGGCGTTAAACACGTCGCTAAGACGGCTGACTCGCAGACGTCGGCATCGGCGTCGGCGCGTCGCGTCGCGTCGCGTCGCGGCGGATCGGAAGCGTCCGACCGCGCGCACTCCGCTCTCGCGACCTTCGCGAAGCCGCTGCGAGAGTAGCTGATTAACCTCGAGTGTACCAGCGGGGAATGCAATTTCCTGAAAGGTGCACCGTGCGCGCATCGCGTCGCTCTTTCGTCGATTGCGTCGGACGAACGGACGAAAGAAAGAAAGGAGGGGAGGAAGGAAGGAAGGAAGGAAGGAAGGAAGGAAGGAAGGAAGGAGGGAAGGAAGGAAGGAAGGAAGGAAAGAAGGACTGACGCGGCGCCTCCTCGTCGACGGATAATTTCCGAGTGACGTAGTTAGCCGTGACGGAGCACGTAATAGCGAAAAAAGAAGCGCGGTCGGAAGGGCGAGTAAAGACGGATTTACGCACTCGTTGCACTCTCGGTATATAAGTGGACGTTCCAGTCTCGAATTTACCGCGCTCGTTGTCCTGGGGGATACGGTCGCGCCCGATGCAATTTCCGACGAAGATTACGCGCTCGTCCACGCGCGCGCGCAAACACTCTGAGGGGTGGAGAGAGCTTACCGACGTAAATCGCGCTTTAATACCGACCCGACAGCGTGAAATCGACTTTGTCGCGTGACCGGTACTTCCCACGCTGCGCGCACGCTGCCCGTCGACGGTAAATCGCGAGATTAAGTCGCCGATGGAGACGTCGTCGGCGAGTCTCGACGATCGCGATGTGATATAACTTGTCGGTGCAATTTGCAACGATTGTAGCGGAATTGGCGAAGATCGTATCGCTCTGACCCGAGCGTGTAGCGCAACTGCGCGCGAGGAGAAATAAAGTTCGGATTCTTTCGACCGGTGACTTTCATCGCGGACTATTCTCTATTCTCACATTGCATTCTCATCGTTTAACCGGAAAAGAGCGATCCGCGTGCGAACTTTCCTGGCGACTCGCAGCGCCGCGCCGCGCGCACCGCGCGCGAAGAGAGCCGCTCTCTCGCGATGAATCGCGTGAGCCGCGCGAGATTCGACTCGACCCAGCGCAAATAGAACGGTAGATAATGGAGATAGGCTAAGAATAGAGCGTTTAAAAGGCGCAAATGGAGCGTGACGGGCGAGCGCGCGGGCGAGAGCACCGCCGATAGAAAAGCAGCTGGAATCGGGAATTTGATCGCGCCGCGCGCGCGCGCGCGCTGCTCTTGTTTGGCATCTTGCCGGCCAAACGTGAGATCGAAAGGCGGGAAGGGCTCCTCGTTCGTAAAGGGTGATTTACACGATGCTGCTTTTACTCGCTTTGAGCGAGCTTCTCAAGTCGCCAGCGAATTCGCTGGTGAAAACTTCTAGACGCTCGATTTTTAGTCGCTAGCTAGTCTACAATTTGGATGACGCAGCGTTTATCAGTCGCTGTGGCAAAGTTGAACATGTCCAACTTTTACCGCTCGCGTCAAGCGACATTGAACTGTCTTTTTTCTCGCTATTTTTCCGTTATAAGCGGACGCACCTTTTTCAAAAGTTCTTCAAATTTCTCGCACGTTAATCGCAATACTTTACGGTATACGGTTGGATCCTCCAATGCCAATTCTTTGAACAGATTATTTGATGCTCCATGAGTTAATCTTCTACCTATCCACTTACCCACATTCTTTTTTTCTTTTTCTCATTTTGTTACTGAGCCACGAATTTCTGCTTGAAGAGCTCGTGCACAAAGCACGACAGCAGCTTGAACTATGTCATTCCTTGACGTCATGATCCTTTTAACTAACCGCAAAATTCTCCTTAAAACGCTAGCGAGTAAACGCTGTTTATCAGCATCGTGTAAATGCTCCAACGCTAGCGACTTTGTCAGCCAGAAATTCGCTCTAGGAAAGCGAGAAGCTGGCGACAAAAGAAGCCAGCGTCAAGCGTCGAAAGTAGCATCGTGTAAATCACCCTTAAGTCACGCTAAAGTACTCGAGATTACTAACCGTCACCCAGACACGCACTAAACGGTGGCTCTGACTTTTCGACCGTCTGTCTCACGGCGACGACGCATCCGTCGAACCGCGTCGTTTGCGCGAAAATATCTCCCCGGAAAATGACCCCGCGGTGTCGGTAAAAATGAAAAAAAGAAATTTTTCTCTCCCCTTGAGAGAATGCAATGTTAATTATTACAGATCTAACTGGCAGACGCGGTCAGTATGGGTGTTATCCATCAGCTGCGAACGAGCGCAACCTAACGGCGGTTCTTTCCCTTAGTCTCTAATATCGTTTCGGACGGTACTTACGGCAGAATTTAGTTTTGTACGCTCGTACCTGACCTTTTCTACTTGTTCGATCGATTTATCGACAGCGAAACTTGGTCTGAGGAGCGCTCTCGTGAGATAATGCGCGACGGCATGGCATCTCGCGCCGATAATAACTTCAGTTCGCGAACGCGGTCGGAATCGATCGAGTCTCGATGTTGGCACCCTCCTGGGTCTGATCGTTAGTCAGCTATCAAAATAACACGCTCGCAATCGCTCGCGCTCGCGCGCGCGTGCTACGCGCGTACTCACCTATTATACTTTCCGAGGCGTCGACGCAGCGGCGCGCCGTCGAAAGAAAGGCCAGGGCCAAAGCCAAAGCCAACGGTATCGAAGGCAATCGTGTCAACTCCATGTTTAGATGTAGCACCGGCTCTCGGCCTCTGCCGCAACGATTCGCTGAAAACAGGCAAAAGGCGAGACGGTGGTTATGCCACGTGCTTCCGGAAAGAAATCTCGATCTACAAGGTGAAGCGTCGCGAGAGAGGCGCTTGTGAAATTTGACGTCGCAGAGTCGCCGATTAAATCGAAATCTTCGCACAGACTCGTACGTGCGTCGTTCACGCATTCGTGCGCGGAATTTGACTCGCTACAAAAATAAATGGCTCGGGATGCGTAGGATGCGGACGGAAATATTCGAAAATTCTGGATAGAGTACAATGGATTCGCAAATCCAGCGATCTCGCCGCCGCGCGAAAAATACCAGCGCTTCGTATTTTACTTGGATTTATGCGACTTCGGGTCTCCGGAATAATTTCGGGGCAGACATTAGTCTCTTCGGGGCCGAGCGCGCGCCACTCAATGTCGAAAGACGAAACACGCGTCTTTTCCTGCCTCGTTCGTGAGAGAGAGAGAGAGAGAGCGAGAGAGAGAGAGAGAGAGAGAGAGAGAGAGAGAGAGAGAGAGAGAGAGAGAGAGAGAGAGAGAGCGAAAGAGAGCGAGAGAGAGCGAGAGAGAGCGAAAGAGAGCGAGAGAGAGAAAGGTGCGCGATAGATTCGCGAGTGTCATTAAGTGCATTATCGTCATTAGCATCGATACACAATGGGCGGCCGCGCTTCCGCGATTTCCACGAGCTTAGCATAAATTTCCGCCACGTCAAGCCGCGCGATTGCACGAGCCTGACGCGGATTACGTATACTTAACCTTTCCCTGACCACACGCGCCCGTGTTTACACTCGAAGACGCACAATTGTTGCATATTATGCGCTGATAGTAGTAGTAGTAGTAGTAGTAGTAGTAGTAGTAGCAGCAGCAATAGTAGTTTGAGAGAGGCTCTCGCGCGGCGAAAAAAGCGCGAAGCGCGAGGAACGGCTGAAGAGGAACGCGCGAGTCGCGACTGAGAGGGAAACACTATAACGGAACATGTATCGGCGAGTATTGTTCCCGCTTATCGAGCGCCGGCGTCCGATACATTATTCAACACTTTAAGCGCATAATCTCGAAACGAATCGGCCGAGCCTTAACGAGCTTCGTTCGCGCTTGATTAATGGGAAATCTAGCGGTCGCGTTGCGAGCGGCGTTTCGCGTTAACGCGACTACTCCCGCCGCTGCCGCCGCCGCCGCCGCCGCCTCCTCGAGCGTCGCCGCGGGCGTCTGTCCTTAATCGATTACGAAGCCGATGTCTGCGCGATCGTACCCTTTGTGTGCAACACGAGCGCGTCGTTACACCCACGACCAAGTGTCTCCGTGGTTAGGTGCGCGCAC
Organism: Harpegnathos saltator; assembly: GCF_003227715.2. Classification (NCBI taxonomy): domain Eukaryota; kingdom Metazoa; phylum Arthropoda; class Insecta; order Hymenoptera; family Formicidae; genus Harpegnathos; species Harpegnathos saltator. The sequence goes on along the minus strand of NW_020230532.1, from coordinate 519,713 downwards.
GCGGCCGCAGTGACTCGACGGATCTATTAATACGTGTACACGCACACGTGTGCCGCCGAGAACCGTCGTCGAGAAGAGGCACGCGCGCCCGCATATCACTCGCAACTCGCCGGTATCGATCGTTAGAAAATTGCGATTGTACAAAGAAAAAGGTTGAGGAAAATTGGCGGAGTCCGAGGAAAAAGCGCGCGAGATTTGACGGGGCCGATTTCCCGGCCCTCGTCGAGACGCGAGCGCGCCGGGAACATTCTCGCAACGCGAATTGCGAATAGATTGCGTCAAGCGCGAAGATAAGTATATTAATCGCGCTCTCGGTTTTACTTACTCGAGTCGTTAGTTTCGAAAGTCGCCGAGGTGTCACGCCACGGGACGGGATACTCGAATCGCACGTGCCGCTGCCGCGCCGAGTTTTCGTCGGACGTTTTTACGATACGGTTATAAATGACGGACGTCGCTGCGCGTATGGGGGATATGAGTATATTAATTAGGCGTTTCACCTCCGCTCCTGCTCTCTCGATTTTATTCACGCCGTTTCGTCGGTAATTTCACACTTGCAACGCTCGCGCGAGCCGTTTATCGTCCCGCCGCAGCCGGACCGTCGAGGTTCGCTGTAGAATCGGCGCGATTCCTTATCTGACGTTTTCTCGCGTTGCGATGACGTTACCAAGAAAGAGCGAGAGCGAGAGAGAGAGAGAGAGAGAGAGAGAGAGAGAGAAGCGGAGAGGATTTCGAAAGATGCGCGACGAGGATTGCTCGACAAATTTTCGCGCTCGCTGCGATTCGCTACGATTCGAGGAAGTTCTGCCTTCGCTCGTACGCGTAAGTGAGCGTAACGACGCGCCGACTCGAGATTGTTTGCAATCATGCGAATTGTTTGCACAAGCGAGGCGCGAGCAAACAACGCTCACGCGACGCTTGTTTGCGAAAGGCACGAAGGGAAGGAGAGAGAGAGAGAGAGAGAGAGAGAGAGAGAGAGAGAGAGAGAGAGAGAGAGAGAGAGAGAGAGAGAGAGAGAGAGAGAAATCTCTTTCTCTTTCTCGTGACTACGTAGCAGGCGGTATATACACGCAGACACCGATCGGCGATCTGATCCAAATCGCAGGTGCTGTCGGTGTAATTGACTGTTAACACCTCGCGTGATTAAAAATCGTGAGTTGCCCGCGCTAATTCCGCCGCGCGGCTCAAACCGCTCAAAGCAGCGAGGCTGCTGTATAGATATTCGAGTAGAGAATGTTGCTCTGTCGAGTAAACTCGACGCGAGATTTCGGATTCAAAATATTTGAACGTTCGGCTCGAGCTGTATCGAAGCGAGCCGTAAGTCTCGCGCTATCGCGCTATCGTTTATTCCAATATTCGGACACGTGTTAGAGAAGTTTGATAGTTTAGCCGTAAATGTCAGAAACGCGATAAACGCGAAAGCAACGCGGAATAAAAAGATTGCCAGTGTTTTTTCATCCGACTCTCCATCTTCCCTCTCTTCTTCTCTTTCGTATATTTATCAATGCATAATATATCGGAATGTGTTATCCCCAGGAACGCGGGGAGCAAATTTGTGCGATCCCTCGTAACTATGATTACGAGACCTCGGTCGTGGGTTTCCCTAGGAAATAGAGAATTTTTGCGATACCGTCTCTCAGGTCTACGGTAAACGTAAATCGTGAACGTTATTCGCTCAGAAGTAACGTGGCAATGTGTGCGACCAATAGCATTCACAACGTTTACGTTTACTGAGATTTACGATATTGCAAAAATTCTTCAACGATATGGGGAGATTACGTTACGTTACACAGGTAGCAGCGGAAAATCGCAGTTACCGAAATTAGCAGTCGCGTATTTTCACCAATCCAGCATCGCTCTTTATCGCTCTACCGACGCAGGATAAAACGCGAGTTGCTGTCTCGCGCGCGGTAACAATAGCGAATGTATCTCGGCGTATCGTCATAATCCGAAGCGTTTCGCGTGATTATTCTCGTAAGCGCAGGCAGGCAGGCAGGCAGCCAGGCAGGTATACAGGCAGGCAAGCAGGTATACAGGCATATATGTAGGCAAGTAGGCAAGCAGGCAGGCAGGCAGGCAGGCAGGCAGGCAGGCAGGCAGGCTAGCGAACGGGTAGGCGGGCAGACAGTCATAAAACAGCGCGGCGTGGAAAATTTTGCCGGTGCACACGCGCGTACACGAAAGTGTATATCGAATTCACAGAGCGAGCTAGTCATAAGTGGAGCACAGCTCTATTACGGGGAGGGCGTGATTAGTAAACACTCACGCGCGTCACGCAGGTGGAGGCTGGCGGCGGCTCCACCTGAGCCGTCCACCGCCGCGCGCTTAGCACACAGCGTTTAGCCCGCTCGACAATTCACGCTGCTTGTCATTGATGTATTTAGCGCGGCGACAATGTTGAGCAACATTTATCAGAGGCGGAGAGCAGCGCCCGTACTATTTCGAGCGTTTATTCAGGAAGGAAACGCGACGGCCGCGCGGCGCGCTCCGCTCGTCGTACAGCCGCCGCTTGTACTCGCGAGCGAGCGAGCGAGCAAGCGCATGCACGACAGCGTAATTACGCACATTTAAATAGAAATTATGACTCATGGCCGTGCACCGCGGAGCGAATGACTTTTTATCGTAATCCGTGTACACGTTTCCGTTCGAGGAGCTTTTCCTCGGACGGGTTTCAATGATTTATGTTAGCAAAGATTATATATATATATATATATATATATATATATATATAGAGAGAGAGAGAGAGAGAGAGAGAGAGGGAGAGAGAGAGTTTCAAGACATATTTTATACATTGTCTCTTTACGAGTTTTCCATCCACTCTTCAAGGTGGAGAAACTGCACCGGGATCCGCGCGTACCAATCGCTTTCTTGCATCTTAGATTTTTTCATTTCTCGTGTACTTTCGTTCAATCACTTATCGAGTTTCCACGTCGGAAATCCATCGTCGCTCGGCGCTTCTCGAGAGAGGACGAATCTAAACTTCATCATTCGCCGGCTTCGCAAAGGCGGTTGCAATTTTCGCCTTGGTCTCTCTCTTCGCGCGTACTATTTAACTATTAATAGTCATTACCACTTTCACTCAGTGCCGTTATTACCGCTCCTTCCCACCTTCTTCTCTTGCTCCTCTTCCTCCTCCTCCTCCTCCTCCTCCCCCCCCACGCCCCGTTTCCTTCACCGCCTCCATCACCTCCCGGCGATCGTTCTCGTTTTGCTCCGGACGGTTTAATTAGGATCCGTCATGACGCGACTCCGGGCTCCAGCTGCTTCGAATACGTTTTTTCTGAGCGCATCGCTAATTCGCCGACTAAGCGTTCCGATCGAATCTCGACAGCGGCGAATAAACTCGTAACAAGCGGCGCCCCAAAGGCAGGCTCCTCAGGAAGCTCGTCGTTGCATCGTAGCGCGTACGGTAAATTAGATCGTGAGCGCCGTAGGAATCCGAACGGGCATCCGCTGCGCGCGATCTATCGACCTCTTGGAAACAATATCGCATCGATGCACTTTTTCCTCCCTCAAATCGCACGTCTCGTGTGAATAAATGAAATCATCGGGGGCACGCGCGCACAAATACGAAAATCACGAGCGCCTTGTTAATCGTGATTTAATTCCTGCGACTCAATCAACGTCTCAGACAACGTTGCTCGCTCATCTCACATACTTGCAACAATGCTCGACGACGCTCGGTAACGCTAAAAGCGAAAGACTAGCGGAGACTCATGTCGACACATGCGGTCTCCGCATTCGCGGTGCGGTTCCGCACCGATATTCGGCTGCGACTAAATTATCCATTCGTCAGGTATGCGCCCCGTTATTGGTCGGCCGAGCTTGCGCGTGAGTAGACAAAATGTCAAGGTTTGATTTACGAGGCGGCCCGGTGCGCCAACTCCGGAGAAATTAAGCGTAGCAGCTTGATTGGCTCGGACGGGGTTCGTCTCCGCCCGGGCCCGCGTCGCTGCGGAACATGTTCGAAAATCGCCGATCTGAAACGCATCGCGCGCTCGCGAATTTGTACAGAGTATCGCAACGTCGTCGCGGGCTTCTCGGATGTGCGCGCGCGAGCGATTTCCGAGCTGACGTTGCGCGTAATTGATGGTGCGCAAGCTCGATTAACGTTGCGGCACATAAACACGACGTGATTATACACGTGACGTAACGCGTGCATGTGACGCGAGCGGGCAAGGCAAAGCCCAATTTCGCGCTCGCCTCTCTTTCTTCGTCCCCGTCCACCTCCGGGGGAGCTTTCGGTCTCGCGCTTATTTGTGGGCGACGCGCGTCGTGACGCGCGCGCGCGCGGCACAATAAATTTTCCTGGATAATTAACGTCGCGGTAATCGAAAGCCGGATGTTCTGCTGACGCAACCACTCGATACGATTGGTCGCGCCGATTTGCATATTTCGCTTTTCAAGTGTTTCCTTGGCTACCCAAAGGCCACAATAATTACACTTATCGATACGCGGTATCTCCTTTCCCCCCCCCCCCCCCCCCCCGCCGTCTCCGGCGGCCAGTGGCGGTCGATAAAGCGCTAATCGCAGTCTTGCCGTCCGAGTACCAATCATACAAATTCTATACATTTTCGTTGCTGCACACGGTTTATGTGCGTGCGTGCGTGCGTGCGTGCGTGCATGCGTGCACTAAATTTAGAACGCACGCGAAATGCAAGGTAAGAACCGCCGCGTACCACCTAATATCGCGCGCTCGCGGAACGTTAGTTGCGCTCTTTATTGCGCTTCTCTTCCTCGCGTTCGGAAGAGGATCGTTCCACGAGTCTGGGAACCGCACGGTAGTGGCGCACCTCTCTCTCTCTCTCTCTCTCTCTCTCTCTCAGCCCTTCACCTTCTTCCTCTCCTGCCGCATGCCGCTCACAGACACGTGCTCGTGTTTATGTGCCCTTCTCTCATGTGCCTGCGCTTCTCTCTCGTCCTCTCTTTTCGTCTCTCGCCTTGCATCGCGAAGCAAGATGTGCTCATTTGCGCAAGTACGGCCAAAGAGCGCGAGCGCGAGCGCGCGTGTGCCTCTGTGTAAAGAAAAGAAAAGGAGAAAGAAAAAGGGAAAGAAAGGAGGTAAAGGAAGAGAAAAGTCGCACGAGCGAGCGAGCGAGGCTGCTGCAGCGCGCTCGCGCGCGCGCGCGCTGCACGTGCAACGGACGAGTGCAGCGGCTAGGGGGTGGGGGGGGCGAGTGAAGGAAGGGCGGGAAGGGCTGGGGGCAGAGGACGACGGGGGCCGCCGCGCCGGCAAGCCGCTCGGTCGCTTTTACGAGAAGTGTATCGCGGTGGAAACACCTGCGGCACCGAGGCTGATTTAAATGGATGTCGCGGCGATACCGATGCGCCGCGCGATATTTATGCGGATTTATGATTCTGCAGAAGCCCGACGCGGAAACGCTGCGCCTCCCTCGCGATTTTGCCGACGACAGACGAGACGAATAAAGGCCCGGCCAGCCTAATGTCAATTCGTCGATTGCGCGTTCCCGCCGCGCGACGTTTACCGCCTTCGCGCTAAACTTTGTCAAACTGTCGAGCTGGCGGTAACTCTACTTTTTTTATTACCTTTTATCGAAAGTCTCGCGAAAGTCTCTGCGGCGGCAGCGTTTTTCGCTGTCTTTCCTATCCGGCCGAAAGCGCCGATTACTGCCGCGGACTTTGATATATTTTTACCGCGGCTGTAAATTTGGCCGTGCGTGCCTCGCCGGTTATATACTTTGCCGAGAAAGTTACGATTCTCGTGGATGTTATTCTAGGAAGGACAGTTACGACTCGGCGCGGTCGCGAAATTGCGAAGCGCGCAACTTGTAACTCTTAATCTAAGCGTGGCAGTTCCCGAAGGGCGAGAGGGAGGAAAAAAATGAGCCGGAGCCGTGGAAATCGGGACGAGGGGGAGGAAGAGCAGCGGGGTGTGTCTGTGCGCTGCGGGGCGCGCGCGGTTACGAGAGGGCAAAGAGAGAAAACGGGCTAAGAGAGACAGAGGAGAGACGACAATTTTTTATACATCCCCTTCGCGTGTCCCGACAACGTGAAAATGAAGAAAGCTCGTGGGCGAGAGACGAGAACGCAACGAAACGAAACTTTCAATTTTACAGGCGCGCTCTTTTACACAAAATTTCTGTGGCTTGAACGGGCGCCAATTTTCCAACACGTGCGCCCCATCTAAATCTTCTCGCGAAAACGCGCGTTTTCAGCGCGTCGACGAGCACGTACTCGCGGAGGATCGCGTATTTTTCCTCGCTTGTCGCGTGTGGCATTTACGCTAACGCGCAATCTCCTTTTTGCACCGCGCATTGTGTACGCACATGAGACGAGCGAGCGCATTCAGTGTCTCCAATTTTCCGCCTTGAGCCACTTCAATTGTGCGCAGCGTGCGCCGCGCGCGCGCGCGAGGGACGTGCGGTGCGGAGGAAAAAGAGGGTCGTCGTCGTCGTCGTCGTCGCCGCGGAGAGAAGGAATAGCATCGCGCGCGCGCGCGCGAACGATTACATCGCGCGGCTTTTTCTCCACGTTCGGGCAAGGATGAGCTCTCGCAAAGTTACGGGATTGAAAATAGAGACTGACGCGGACATTATTCACGTCGTGACTCTCAACGTCGACCGTGTTACACGTGCGCCGCCGGCGCGGTTCCCTTCACCTTTTTCAGGCTGCTGCGGCTCCACCGAGTCCAACGATTCTCCTTGTACTTCATTATTTCGGCGACACCGATCATTAGTCAGGAACTCACTCGCGATTGCTCGATTTTTCTCGCTAGATCGGTGAGAGGGAGAGACGCGTCGCGTTAACATTTCTCCAGCGTTGCTGTACATTTTCTAAACTCGTTAAACTCGCGCTTTACCGCTTGTGCGGAAGCTTGTATTATCGTTTTGATACACGTGATGTCTCTCTCTCTCTCTCTCTCTCTCTCTCTCTCTCTCTCTCTCTCTCTCTCTCTCTCTCTCTCTCTCTCTCTCTCTCTCTCTCTCTCTCTCTCTCTCTCTCTCTCTCTCTCTCTCTCTCTCTCTCTCTCTCTCTCTCTCTCTCTCTCTCTCTCTCTCCTCTTACACAAAGTTGCGCGAAGAACACGGCAATTTCTCGGCGCATTCTCTCCGAGTTCCTCCCGTTCGCGGGCCGAGCGAATTAGCGCGCTTAAGACGCAACCAGACGCGATTCTAATCGGAATCGCCGGGGTCAGCGTGCGCTCTTTCGCCGCACAACGTGTGGCTTGTATCTCTGCTTGCGGGATCCAATTAATCGACGCATTAACTCGGCGCGCGATATATTTTCGGGCGTTCCTGTATATTTTCCTGTGTACCTTGGCGGCGCGCCGGCCGGTCGGCCGGCGCGGGGAAACTTGTAACTTTTTCCCCCGCGCGACTGCTATTCCGAGAAAGACAGTTACGGCGCGTCCGTAAAATCGTTCGAACGAATTACAGCTTTTAATTTAAACGCACTCGCGCATACCACGCGAGAGGAGGAAAGAGAAGCGAACCAGGGGGGGGACTGGAAGGCGCGTGTTCGATGGCGGTAAAAGCCTCCATAGAACGCGATACGCGTCGCGTGAAACGTCGTATCGCGTTCGCAACGAATCGTTTACGACGCGTATCTCGAGATTCAAAAGCCAACCGCTCTTTCCCGCTCGCTTCTACGTCGGTCCCGACAAATGATTCGACTGACGTTAGCGTTCTCATTCACAATGTTGTACATTACGATCGAGCAATCCTGTGCTAACAAGGGTGGGACGTCAAACATGGCGCGGTCTCGATCGCAAGTCGAATCATCATTGACGAATGAAGCTCGAAAGTTAAGATAAACGTCCCAGCGTCCGACCATTTGGAAAAAAAATATTTACTATTTATTTTAACGATAATGATTATTATATATTTGATATTTGATCGAATAACGAAATTAACAATCGGATATTTCGGATATTTTTCTCAGTGTAATAATTATCGTAAAAAAATTTCAATATTCGACGATTAGTTGGAATTAGTTGGAAAAGATATACTCAATTTGATACATTTGTATTAAAAGAAAAATTAATTAAATAAGTATGCATCTATGATTTGGCGAAATGATGGTCAATTGTTAATAAATTCGTTAAGAAACAGCATTTACATTTATATTATTTCCCGTTAGCACAGACTAATTTTCTAATTGTGGTCGGACACTGGGACAAATTAGTATATCCGAACATCGAGCCACCAACCTATTTCAGTTTCAACTGTCCGGTCACTGGCACATTAATGCGCTTTATCACTTGTGTAAATATTTCATCAGCAGTAGATATATACATATCGGTTTAAATGATTTTTCTCCACTTAAGGAAATCTTAAGTCTCCGAATAAATGCAAATATTTGTATCAGAACTATTCTTAATATTGTACTTTTTATGACGACTTACGCTTAAACGTCCGGTTACTGGGACATTTACCTTAGTCTACTTAGTATAAACGCACCAACGAGCGATTCTCGTCGATCTCGTGAAAACGCTGAGAAATTCCGGCCAAGTGAAATTTGTCTCGCGGCTGATGGTCGTTGGCGCCGCGGATATTGTAGCATCAATGCAACCTTTTGTTTCGTCAATCGAACTTCGTCGGCTTGACGCGTCCGCGTCGCTGACGCGTGAAATCATCCGAGAGTCGTTTGGCAAAAACTGTTTCATCAAAGTTTGAATTTCACAGCCTGTTGTGCACGTCGCACACGCGTGTCATACAGTGTGCAACGGTATCCTTGCTCAAAGCGAGGGTCCCCGGGACATGCGTGCGCGCGGACGAAAAACTCGTACGTTCAAGTTGTTTTTCCAACGACTCGCCGTGAAAGCCCTCGTCGCACACACACACACACACTCACTCACGAGTTAAATATAAGTATATACGCATCCTCTTGTTAATATAGCCCGATTAAAAGAAATCACTTGTAACTTTAATGCCAGCGCGTCGCGCATCGCAAAAGTGCGCTAAAAAATAATTTCCGCCAACTTGGAACGCAAGTCGTCGTCGTCGTCGTTCGTCGCGCACGGCGCGAAAAACTCGCGCGGAACAAATCGCTCGTTTTTCCGGCTCGTCTCTTTTTCGCCCCGTAGAGCGAACCGCGAGTGGTTGTTGCGTTTTTCCTCCTCCTCGCGGCGCTTCGACGAAGGGCACGGACTCGCGCGTTGTCAGGAGGCGTGCGAAAATACGAGAAAACGAGAGACGAGAAGCTCTGGAGGACTGGAGGACGAACAGTCGTTGGTTGGCATTCGCGAACTTTATTAACGTTTCCTCTGGCCGTGCGGTTAACGCTTAATCGCGGTAACCGTCGTGCACACACCGAAACGCGCGCGCGCGCCGTCTTTCCTTTTTCTTTGTTTTCTAGTGAAAGTACCGAGGCGGGGAGATCACTGATGTGATGTACGTATCGCTCACGATTAACTCTCATCGTCCGTTCCGGCAGTTCGGCGCGATGCGTATCGAGAACGCATTAAATCAATTAAGTATCGGCGTATAGCGCGCGCGCACGGTGATTGCTTCTTGTTTAACAATAATATCGGCGCATTTTTGCACGCCGGAGGTGCGAGGGGCGCGGTGAGAGAAAACGGAGACGCACACACGAGACGAGAACTACCTAAGTCACGTAGCGCGCGAACCTGTAATAATGAATTATCGCTGGTGCAGTAATAACCGCTTGTTCGATGGTAATTATCGGTCGGAACGGCAGCGGTAATCGCTCATTTAGCAATCGTTTGTTGTAGGCTAATGTAATGCAACATTAAGTACGCACGTCGATCTTTATCGGCGGCGTTTACGATCTCTCGGACGGAATATGGGCGTTCCTCGCGGCCGATAAGACACATGTTTTGAATTTTCCGACGGCGATCTCGCGTCTCGCGGCGGCGTTTACGCGCTCGCCATAATTACCGATATTGTTACGCGACCGCCGTGATCGTGTTTACGTACGCGGGATAATACGCACGCGGCGGGATAATTGACGTTGGAAAAACGATCGATCGATATCGCGCGCTGCCGCCGCCACCGCCGCCGCTCGATCATTCATCGCTCCAAGATCGCAATCGCACCTCTTTACCCTTGCTGATTATTTTCTTTTCTTTTTTCTTCCCCTCCTCTCCTCTCCTCAAAGTCGCGAGTCAATTCGAGCGCGGGCGTGGATCCGCGCGGAAACCAATGAAACTGAAACTTTGGACGTTTGGTCTCGATGGATCGTTGAGATAGAGAGAGAGAGAGAGAGAGAGAGAGAGAGAGAGAGAGAGAGAGAGAGCCGGCTGCGGTGGAATAATCTCGTTGGAGGATTTCTGACTGTTTTTCAAAGTCCGTCAGCCCGTAGACGGTCGAGAGTCATTAAGACGCGCGGCCTTTTTCGAAGATGTTCCTTTTGCGCGCTTCGGACATAATAATTTATGCACACAGAGCGCGCGCGCTCCCCGAACCGCTCTCGGCGAATCAATATTGAAATTTCAATGTTTGAGCCATTCGAGTGCTCGAGACGACGCTTTTATGCCGCTCGTCTCGATGTCACTTTTTGCCGAGAGTCCGCGGCGGACGGTGTGCCATCCTCACCGCCTATGGGCATATATAATAACGGCTTGATTTAGGATCGCGCATCTAGAATTTCGGCACGGCGACTCTTCCTCGAACGTGTTGTCGAGCCGAGGTGTTTTCGCGCTTGTATGTCTCGGCCCGGAGGAATGTTTACACCTCATCGTCGTCGTCACGCGCATTCGAACGAAATGCTTTTCTCCCCGCCGCATTGTCCACGTAACAATATGACATCACAGTCATAATAAAATGTCGCTCGAGCCGTAGACAGGGACAGGGACTCTAGAACCGGTACGATCCCGACAAAATGAATTTCGCCGACGCCGCGACACGGACACGCGCGAGCGAAAAAATATCCGACTGGTTGGGCGGAATTATTAAATCGGGCGAATCCCTCTGATAGAGTGTCCAGTTTTGCACATCACACACACACACATACACACACACACACACAGCCTTGTCCGTCAATGCTGAATTCACTTTGAACTGGATCGCGGCACGGCCTTTAATCGGCGCGTCGAGGGTGCGAAGGAAGAATACGCGGGGAGAAATGCCACTCTGTCAGTGGCGCGGCAGCTGCGACGATGCAAAAGGTGTACAACGTGCGACTTGGCGCGGCGCGCGATTATTCCGATCGGCTCCTCCTCCGTATTAATATCCGAGATTCTCACGTTGCCACCTGCCATGCCCCCGCCGCGCGCGCGGAATCGCGTCGTCGCGAGCGAGCGAGAAACCCGCGTGAGTTCGCGCCGGCCGACGATTGCTTTTCGCAATCGCATAATCGCGCGTTCGTTTGCTCATTCACTCGCCGATGCTCGCCGACGGAATTTTTCCTTGACTCCTCGTGCTCCGCGCTCGCGCCATGTAATCCGGTAACAATGGCGCTTGAGCTTTCTCACGCTCGTGCTCTCGCGGGTCGCCCCCGAATGATCGTTTTCGCGTGACGTTTCAGTTCGTGACACCGACTGCCCTCGACTGGCCGTCTTCACGAGAGAGAGAGAGAGAGAGAGAGAGAGAGAGAGAGAGAGAGAGACAGAGAGAGAGAGAGAGAGATTCGATCGTCAGGCGGGACGATCGAGGTCCACGGATAAACGGGACTGTGTGATGTTTTCCCAATGCCGGGGGAATTTTTTCGATTGTTTCTCCGTGAGGCGAAGTGTGTACGATTATCTGTCGTTTTGTCCGCATAACTTTGCAGTACCAGTTGATTTTATCGTTGAAAAATTGTCGCATCATTTCGGAAAGATTCCAAGCTTTTGTATGCACATACTATGCAAGTGAGAAACCCACTTCTCTCTCTTTCTTTCTGTCTCTCTCTCTCTCTCTCTCTCTCTCTCTCTCTCTCTTTCGCTTTCGCTCTCCTGGCTAGTATCTCATTTGCAAGGATTCCTAAGACGTGATCCGGGGGCGAATCACGGCGCTGTCGAGGAGGCGCCGCCGGATGGTGGAAATAAAACTCGTCATATAAAGCATGGGACGGTGCGTTACACATGGCGGAAAAATGTTAGAAATGCGAACGGTGAACGTGGAATTTGTGTAGGTACAGCGGGGTTTGCGAAATTTCGCTTCTAATCCCGCGACGAATCACACACCTACGCGCGATTCCAATTTATTCGTGTAAATGACTTACTTATTCATAACTTATCGTCCCGTCGTAAATTTTTAGGCACGCCTGATAAGGCCGCGACTAATTTTAGACGATGACTATTGCCTGGCGAGAGCGGTTGATGCAATTTAAATCCATCTTACTCGCGACTGCTATGAATATCTGCGAAAGAAGATTCAGTCTCAAAAAACCCGAGAATTTTCGAGTCGACATTTTTCCGGAGAAAATTGCGAGGACATTTATTTACCCGCTGTTTACTTGCGCGTAAAAGCAAATAGTATCAAATTCTGTCTGTTTCAAATACTTTTTTGTTTGCACTCGAACAAACAAAATCGAATTTTAGCGTTTGATCATACTTGAAAGGCAAACTTGGGTTCGAGTTCGTTCATGAGAAGAGATCTTCCAATTCAGTCTAATTTTGGAACTATCAATGTCTCTCGGGGTAACATACAATTGGATTCAAATAAAATCAATCGCCAAACATTAAAGTCAAGTGTTTGTAGACACAATCCTTCGTAGAGACTCGATCCTTTTGTCTGTCTTTTTCGACCGAATTTCCACGCGAACACTTAAAAATGATAATCCGTTTGAAAATTGAACGCCAGTTTTCGTGTCTAAAATTCTCTCTCTCTCTCACTCTCACTACGAATGACTTAGAGATTCATGTATTTAGGCCGCGGCTGAGCGCAGCGGCATTATGCGTGCAATCCGTTATCGCGGTCTTCCACGCCAAATGGTATCTTATGCATCCTTCGCCCTTAATGGACGAGACGGGTCTCGCTTATCTCTGATTTAAAGCGGAGGATAATACTTTCGATCGTTTCGCCTTCGTATAAGAATGTATCTGGCGATGAGTCTCGAATAGGCGGTTCGATGCACGAACGAGAATTCGACCTTACGTTCGTGTCGCCTTCCCTCTGTCTTTTTTCTCCTCACTCTCTCTCTCTCTCTCTCTCTCTCTCTCTCTCTCTCTCTCTCTCTCTCTCTCTCTCTCTCTCTCTCTTACTCCGTCGTCTGGATATACAATAAAACAATCGGGGGAAAGCAAATGAATATTAAGACGATTACTTTAATGGATTTTGATTGAGGCGATTTTATCGGGCCAATGAAAGTAAATACTCTCGCGCCGCGCCGCGGCCGCCGAGAGAGCCGCGCTGCCCTCGCCGAATTACGACTTTCAACGAGCATCTTCAGCTTGCACCTTCGGCCATTTGTTTAAATTAAATTCGCTTACGACAGCAATTACGAAAGCAGGGTCGTACGCGCTCGTCGAAAGACTCGTAAAAAAATAATCAGAGTAGCATTTATTGCCGAGCGCTTTATTCATTGGGATATATTTTAATTTTGATCTTTCAGTGTCTCGTAAGCGCTCTTATAATTGAACGATCCATTCGCCATTACGCGGCCTGTAACGCGGCTTATTTGATTCGAGGACCAACGAAATTATATTGAAATTATTCCAAAGGAAAGGCTCCTTTTTTCTTGGTCACTGACCACTCGCTCCTTCATTGTCGATCGCAACTTGAAAAATCGCTCACCCTCATTGTGTTCGAAGGACTTCAATTAAAATTTACACGCTATGGCGGGGGATTTGCTTGTGTTGTAAATGCTAAGCCGTTAAAATTTATCGCGCAAGGTGCAACACCTAAACTCTCTACGACACAACACGACACGACACAGCATTGCGCAGCGCAGCGCAGCGCAGCACAGCGCAGCGCAACACGGGGCACGGCACGGTAGCGGGGAAGTTCAATTTACTTTTAGACGTCATTAATTCTTGCGAAATGCAATCTCGCGACGCGCGTAATCCACTTGGTCGCAGAAGGCGGGACTTAATTTTCGAGGCAGCACCCGATTATTATCCGCGTTGCCCATTCAACGCGGCAAAACGACGAGACTATGGACGACAAAGAAGATGAGAGGACGCGCGCAACACAGATTCAATCAAGCCGAGAAAGCACGTCCCGAGAAGAACGTTCTAGCAATTTTGTCACTCGTGAAACGAACGACGCAGCGAGCTCAAATTATACGTCCCCTGATAGATTGATCATCAAAGCCGACGACCGAAATTGCGGCGAAAACGCCAACGCGCGACCGACGCAAAAGCGTCGATCGCGCGTACGCAGGTGGAGATTAATAAATAGATTAAGAAAGAATCGTCGCGAGCGAACGAGCCGAATACGCTCGAGTCGACTCGAATCAATTCGGTCCAATTGTCTCGTTTCTGTCGACAACGATATCATCGTCGTCGGCGGTCGCTGATCGTCTTAGACGATCGCGCACGGCAGCCGAATTGGACGTCGCGCGCAGAGAGACGAGAGGAGAGCGAGAGATCCCGATAAGCCGTACGAAATTTCACTCGTGCAACAATAGCGACGACGCCGAGCCGTTTCGCCTTAAGATATAGGATATTCTACTGCTTAATTGAAGTCTAGATTAAAATGCAAATGTCCAATATATATGCGGCCTGACGTGACGGCGAGTCTCTTAACCGATCGGGAAATATCAACGACAGACACGAGGCGCGTACCGCGTTTCGAATTACTGATCCACCACGTCTTGCGTCACGTCTCGAAAGAAATTATTTTCCGTTTCTCTCTCTCTCTCTCTCTCTCTCTCTCTCTCTCTCTCTCTCTCTCTCTATCAGCTACGATACGTCGCCGCTCCCGCGTACTTTCAAACGCTTTCAAATGCGGAGGCCCGCTGTTTCTTACAGAAGCGACTCTTCGACGATTCGACGATCCGCGTCGTACACGTGCAAAGCAACAGAGCACCGTTTTCATCGGTCGACGTTAATTTTCGGAAAGAAAACGAGACATTTTCAAGACTAATCGGGGGGGGGGGGGGATTTCGGTCGTCATCGTCTCTCCTTCTTACGTCAACTTGCACTTTAGCCTCTCGCGTGTTTTGTGCTTCTTCTATTCGTGCTTCTACAGGCGTAGTGTGTTGTATGCGTGTTATCAACACACGACGATAACGTCGCCGTCAATAATTACGGTTCACGCGTGATGCCGCGGTTCCGTGAGAGTAGGTCTTTTTTCCTTCTTCTTCCTTCCCGACCAAGTGTTGTACCATGTAAAAAGGGAGAGCCAATTATTACGTAGGCAAGGACGTAAGGGAACGGAGATAATGGAGGTTCAACGACAACGATCCGCTTCCTTTTTACGTCAGCGTCGAGATTTACGAACGTCAAGATCGTAATTTCTCGTACTTGCCGCGGCCTGGCCCTTAAGCGCATCCGGTTGCCCGGCGGCGACGTCGCTGATGTATGCGCGATTTACGACGTGACAAATCAGGCAAAGTGAGACGTAGCATCGCGATACGATTACTTGGCAGCAAAGTAACAAGACACGCCGACGATTTTCCGATATTGCCATGCGTCTATCCCTCAATACAGCAACGGCGGCAGCATCTCTCTCTCTCTCTCTTTCTCTCTCTTTTACGCTCTAAAACAAATTTCCTCAATTCCATCGTCCCACCTGTCTCGTGGCTCGACCTTTTCCCGCCCGTCTGTTCATTTTTCCAAAATCCCGTGAAAGTCGAAATCGCTGTGGGTCTTCCCGCGGTCGCGTAAAAGCGCGCTCTGGAAGAGACGCGTGCGAGGACGGCCCGGAGAGACACTGTGTGTGCGTGTGTGTATGCGCGCGCGAGTGGAAAGGCGTGCGTGCATGCGTGCAGAGAGAGGTAAGAGAAAGAGAGAGAGAAAGAGAGAGCGAGGGAGAGAGATAGGGCAGAGAGGTAGGTTCCTCTGGATCGAGAGCGGGAGGAAGACGGTGAGAGAGACCGAGAGAAGGAAGGCTTCGACCTCGCATCTTGCTCGCTCGCGCTCACACGCTTCGATTCGAGGCCTCCGAGGAAGAAGACGCTGCTCTCGCGGAGATCGTCCTCGGGAGATCGCGATCTCTTTCCTCCTCGAACAGTGCCTCGCGCTGTGTTACCCGGCCATTAAATCCGGTATAATCTCCGTAGGAATTTTCGTCGCCGTTTTCTTCTTACTTACGCGCGAGGGCTGGACTCGCGCCATCTTTGTTTTCATCATTACGTGTCGCGAGATCTCCGCTCTCCGAGAGCGAGCCGTGAGATTTGAATTTCATTCAAGACTCTCAAATCGGATGCGTTCCACTGATTTTGCCCGAAATATCACGCTTTCGATTGCCTCTTCTCTCTCTCTCTCTCTCTCTCTCTCTCTCTCTCTCTCTCTCTCTTTTGTAACGGCTAGAGTTACGCTCCATCCGCCGCGTACTGATTCTTCTAACGCTGCTCGCCGTTGGAAAGGTCGAAGCTGAGAGATATATTGTGACTCGCCCTTTCATCACATACACACACACACACACACACACACACTCTCACACTCACGCGAAATGTTTACTCTTCCACGACGCTTGAAGCGATCGAGATCGAAATCACACTCTCCTGGCTCCTTTTCTACGGAGACTCCGTTTGCGAGACGCACAATTTTCTCTCCTTCGTTCCTTTTACCTCAAAGAACTCGCGATAAGATCGAGCAGCCCGGATCTGAAACGAAAGCAACGTTGGTCTGCCGAGGAGTCCGAGCTGGAAGAAAAAGAGAGCACGCCGAGGAACGCGCTCGATCCGCTTCCGTCATCATCTCCGCGCGCGCGGTATCCCACGTCGGTCTCTCTCTCTCTCTCTCTCTCTCTCTCTCTCTCTCTCTCTCTCTCTCGCGGTGCGGCGCGGCGCGGCGCGACGCGCTTCCGCCGCGCTCGCCCTCCTGCTCGATCAATTCTCTATCTATTTTACCTGAAGTGTGGGCGTCCGACTGGGTGGCGAAACGCTTTTGATCTTACGGTTAGATCATGACTCGTGGATCGTCGAGTCTCCACGGCGAGATTCCGTCGAGCCCGACGCGGCCGACGGCTCACAGTGCCGAGAGGTAACTGGAAGTAAGTGGCACGAGCTGTCGCGTGCAGCCAGCCACGCCGCGACGGAACGACAACACAACGTAACAGGTGCGTGCTGCGAGGAAAGGCCCGATAGGCGAGCGCGTGTGCGTGCCGTGCGTGGCGTGCGTGCGTGCGTGCGTGCGGTGCGTGCGTGCGGCGTGCGTGCGTGCGTGCGTGCGTGCGTGCGTGCGTGCGTGCGTGCGTGCGTGCGTGCGTGCGTGCGTGCGTGCGTGCGTGCGTGCGTGCGTGCGTGCGGCGTGCGTGCGTGCGTGCGTGCGTGCGTGCGTGCGTGCGTGCGTGCGTGCGTGCGTGCGTGCGTGCGTGCGTGCGTGCGTGCGTGCGTGCGTGCGTGCGTGCGTGCGTGCGGTGCGTGCGTGCGTGCGTGCGTGCGTGCGTGCGTGCGTGCGTGCGTGCGTGCGTGCGTGCGTGCGTGCGTGCGTGCGTGCGTGCGTGCGTGCGTGCGTGCGTGCGTGCGTGCATGCGTGCGTGCGTGCGTGGTGCGGCCATAGGGATGGAATCGAGACGATATCGCGGATCTGCTCGGCATTTCAATTGAATCGTTCTCAAGTCCGAACAGCTCCGAAGAACGAATAGTCGAGAATGAAGAGAGGAGATGAGGGTTAGGGACACCGCGCGCGGATCTCGAATCGATCTCTTTTTCTCTCTCCGTCTCTTTCTACACACGCAACATTCGCAGGCTATTTATCGTGTCGAATGATTCCTTTCGAAATGATTTCCCCGCGCGAGGTGGCTCTTGAGTCGATCGAAGGTGAGATCTCGCTCGCGCACACGAGATCTGTCGATTAAATTGTTATCCGTTTATCGATTTCGCTTGATTCACCGAGCGAGCGAGCCCCGGTTGGTTTATGCCTGTCGATTGATTAATCGGCCGTGCGTATTGATCGAATAAACGATTAAAGCAGTAATCTCTCTCTCTCTCTCTTTCTCGTGCGCGCCTCGATTGATTCGATCGGACCAATCGGTTAATTGCACTCGATCGGACTTCCCCGCCGTGTCGTGAGCGTGATTAGCTGCTGCCTTCGCAGGTAGGGTAAGATGTTTACTTATTCGTTTAATACGCAGTTTCCCTGAGAGAAGATGACGGATCGAATTCACGACAGCCGACAAGCTCTCCTACGATCCAAACGTCCCGCCGATTCTCAGAGACAAGAGAGAACATTCCGCCGCCTACGAAGCGACCGAACGCGCGTTGAAACCGATCGCTCCGCGACCGTAGATCGTCCGCGCGATTGATTTCGCGAGCTTGCGTGTTCTCCTTTCCTCGTCGCACCCACGCGATATCCTCGAGCATTTCTCGAGCCACCACGCCAGCTTCTCTCTCGGCGACGGCGATCATTTTTGAAAGTGCTGCCGCGGTCACGCGCGATCGACCGATCGAGCGCGCTGCGAATCTGACGAAACAGCTGATGCTGACAAGTCTCGCGAATTTCTCCGTTCTCCGCACACGCGCGCGCGCGCGCACACACACACACACACACACACACACACACACACACACACACACACACACACACACACACACACACACACACACACACACACACGTGCGTAACGTTGAACATTATTTCCCAGCGTTCGACGGAAGGAGCCAAGTCTCACTGGGATGGTATGCGAGACGCGCTTGACGTAAACAAAGACGAAGAGAGACAGATACTTGATGGCGCGCGTCTCGCTAAACTCGTGACTCACGCGTTCCAAATTCGGGGGATTAGAAGGGTCTCGCGCGCGTATCCGTATTCGACGCGAGTACAAAATATCCCGGTATCTCGGCGAGTGAAGCGTCCCGAGTCGCATGCTGAATCTCCGAACGTCTCGAAAAAAACGACGACTCTCACACGCCTTCGATCGATTCGTGTTAAACGCCGCCGCGCTTTCGCGCGAGAAGCATTAAAATTCAATATCGGCCGGCGACATTTGGCAACGGACGAGGCCTAGCGAGGAACGCGCGACGCGGTCGAAACTTTGTTAGAGGATCCAAATCGCTGTCATCGAACGGGAATCACGTGCCGCCTTCGCACGTGTCTCGCTGGCGGGGGTTCGTATCCTCGCGGCTACGCTCGTTTGCTTTCCTCGTGGTGATATCACGTGCTAAAAATCCGCTCGCTCGCTCGCTCGCTCGATCCATCCATCCATCAGGCGCTGTAATCCGCGTTCTCTCTCTCTCTCTCTCTCTCTCTCTCTCTCTCTGTCGAGTGTATCCTCCTCTCGATACTTTTAATTATCCTGATGTGTCGCGCTGAACGCGCTACGAGAAATCTTTCGAACGGCTTTACGCGGCTGAGATTTATGGGAGAACCGTCTCTTTGTGAGTATTGCGGCGAATACGTCTCTCGACAACTCGACGGAGCGTCGACTCTTTAATCCCCCGGTAAATGTCAACAGTTGATTCGGCGGCATACTGGGATATATATTGTTAATCGGAGTATAACCAAATGCAAAAGAAAAACGTGGCGATATATTTTACAAAACACGCTCGTTGCTTTCGTGAGCGCTTATCGAGGTTCTCGACGTACTCGCCCCTCTCTCTCCGCATCCGTGTTATAATTCCCGGTCATTTTTCGTTGCATTATTTTCGTTAGGTTTACTCCTCGCGGGTGTATCGCGGGGGTTGTATCATTGGCGTTAATTCGCCAATGATTCGCCACGTGTACCAATCGTCCCCCGACAGACTTCCCTCGGGAAGACAATTGTTTCGCGTCCGGCAACCGTTTCACGTGCTGAGCCTTCAGATATGTCTCAGAGGATCCCGACGAGACGTCGATACCCCCCGGCGAACTCGGGGAGACGGATCTCTCGTACTCACCTGTCCGATTCGCGAGTATGCTCGTCCGCTCGTACTTGTCCTGCTTCTTGACAGCAACCGCCTCCTCAGCAACCGTCGTCGTGATAGTCGCGTAGCAGCGACAACAGCCACCGATGACGCCGACGACCGCGACGGTGATGATGATGATGATGATGATGATGATGGTGATAACGAGGATGATGATGATGGTGGTGATAATGATGATAATGATGATGACGATAATGATGACGATGATGATGACGATGATGATGATGATGATGCTGCTGCTGCTGCTGCTGCTGCTGCTGCTGCTGATGATGATGCTGCTGATGATGATGGTAATGATGTTGCACCTCGCCGCGGATTCGCGTAACGACACACACCGTATCGGTTGGCGCAGCCGATGTGGCCGCGATCAGAAGCGGCCGGCGGAATAGATGCGTTTCCTTCGCTCGCACGCACTCGCGACGCGAGCTCATTTGCGGCGAATGCAGAGACACGCGCGAATCTCGGCCGTCCTGCTCGCGAGCGGTACGGACCGTGTCCACCGGGAATGCGTGTCCCTGACGTTCGTGTGGCGTCGCGTACGCGGCACGAACTATACTGCAAAACTGAATGATTCCGCGTCAGCTGCTCGCCGCAGCTGCACTGAAGTTCCGTTGTGACTTCCACCACCGTGCATTCGCGGAGTAACGAAGATCGCGCCGGCGAGAGAGAGAGAGAGAGAGAGAGAGAGAGAGAGAGAGAGAGAGAGAGAGAGAGAGAGAGAGAGTGAGGGACAGTAGAAAGGAGGAGGGAAAACGGGAGGTGGTGGACTCGGTGGTGGAGGTGGTGAACTCGGTGGTAGTGGTAGTGGAGGTGGTGGCGGTGGCAGCGGCGGCGGCGACGGCGACGGCGGCGACGGCGGTGGTTGTGTGGTGGTAGTAGTGGTGGCAGTGGTCGCGGGTTAAGAGGTGGAGGAGAAGGAGGACGTCGCGGAGAGCGGGCTTCCTCCTTGGGAGAGGCGGTGGAGGTATCGCCGCGCGACGAGAGAGGCGCTCGCGAGAGATGAGAGAACGGAGCACACGCGAGACGCGAATAGAGAGGACTCGCGCACATGATGAGAGACGAGAGGAGAAAGAGAGAGAGAGAGAGAGAGAGAGAGAGAGAGAGAGAGAGAGAGAGAGAGAGAGAGGGAAAGAGAGAGACGGAGGGAGAGAGCGGTTATTTGTTGGATGTTAGATAGCGCGTTTGTTTTCGTTAACGGCGCTCCGCCGCGGAAGAGAAGCGAATTTCTCGTAATTTTTACAGGCACTTGTACACTCCGCAACGCGACAACAGGAGATTACAGAGGGAAAGAAAAAGGATATAAGAAAAAAAGAAAATTAAAGAAGTTTAAAGAGAAAAAAGTATAGTTCAAGTACAGAGAGACGGCGAGCGAGCAGCCAGCAATAATCGCGACGATAATTCAGAAGTGCTCTCGCTCGCAAGCGAGACAAATCGCGCACGGTCGTAGCGATCGGACAAGACAACAATACAAAGACGCGCCTCATAGGATGTATCGCGCCAATTTTAGACTGATGTATCGACGCGTTCGGAATGCCACGTGCGAGCGACGAGTCGCGATGCGCTCTCGCGCGAGGATCTCGCGAGGAGGTAGCTGTGAGCGCGACGTGGTGGGCTTTCATGGTCCCTGGGAAAGACAGAGAGAAAGAGACAGCGGGGGACAGGGGGGGAGGGAAGGGGAGAGAAAGACGGAGGACAACGGGGATTGTTAGTGGGTTATCTGTAGAAGGAGCTCGTAAACTCTCTTCGGCTTGGTGAGAGTCGGGGGTACAGATGCCGCTCCGAAGAGAGCAGCGAGAGACAAAAAGGGAAGCTGGGTCGGGTTGAACCAGACGAGACAGGAGAGAGGAAGGATAAGAGCACCCGCGCACGGATCATCAGGGAGGGTGGGAGAAAAACTTTATCTCGCGCACTCTTCGCGAGCGGAGAGAAAGAGGAAGATGAAGAGGATTGTCATGAGAGCGCGCGCGTGCACACATCTGCATGTGTCCGTCGACGGACACACGCGCGTATTGACCGAGCGAATCACTGGTAAATATCGAAGGCCCACCATTGGGAGCGTGTGTGCGTGCGTGCGTGCGTGCGTGCGTGTGTCGCGCGCTCGACGACACACCGCGGCAAGGAGGTGAAGAGGCCTCCTCGAAAACCGAGAACCGACTCCTTCGTTCCCGAACCGAATGAACCTCGTTCGGAATGCCTCGCTTTCACGAGGAGAACACGGAGAGAGAGAGACAGAGAGAGAGAGAGAGAGAGAGAGAGAGAGAGAGAGAGGGGAGGGTGGGGAAGGGAGGGAAAGATAGCTCTCCACTTGGATCGCTCCTCTCGGGATGATGCCTCCCGGACTCACCCCGTCGTGATTAGGTAAAAGCCGGTGACTTGGCTTTCTACGCTTTCGGCTCTTCACGAGCAAACCGTCGGTTACTGTTGTTCTCGCTCGATGCTTCATATTTCTCTTTCTCTCCCCGCCTCGTATCCGATTTCTCATAACGTTGACAGCGCCGTTAATTAGACACGTTTCTGCCGCGAGTCGTAGAAGCGTCTTTCTATGAAGTATCTTCTGATGTTTCAAGTACTTGGTGAGATACACGAGAAGAAAATATACCGAAGACACAGACTTTGAGAGACTCGGGAGAGAGACCCTTGCTCTCGCCGTACGAAAGCTAGAGATGTTCATCTTTGCGCGTCAGATACGGAGCGAAAACACGTCGGTAAAATCCGCATTCCTGAGTTCCTTATCACAGGTGATTGATCTCATCACGATCCTGACTGCGCTAAAATTAATCTCAACACTCAACGAGGCTGCGATAGATCGAAGAGGGCAGGAGAGTTGGCTTGGCCGCAATTAGTGTAGACAATTACTGATAAAACAACCGCTATCGGTTGTCAGACCACTTTCGTAGACGCGAGACGTTGTTAACGGCGCGGCTACACGCCTCAGATGTTAGACATGTTGGGCATCCTCGAAATTTTCCGTTATCTCCTCTAATCCAACGGTATCTCGGTAGCCCGGTCCCAGTGGTAGATTCCCCGCTAAGACTTTTACGGTCGTTTCTTCAACAGCAAGATGTGTAGATAGACTGTTGAACTATCGCCAAGCAGAGGCACGTGTGTGTGTGTGTGTGTGTCTGTGTGAAGTTGGCCTCGCACTTTTCGAATTTTGTATTTCTTCGAATTGTGCTGCTTTGTGCCGTATTGTGCCGCAATACGCAACTCTGTAACTCAAAGCGTACTCAAGAAAATTAAGAAAAAATTAAATTTTTGCTAGCCCCGCACTTTTCGAATTTTGAGTTTCTCTTTATTATGCCGTATCGCGTTATATTTGTGCGCTGATTTGTGTCGCAAACGCGCGAGACCGATAACTTCGATAACGTTTGAGAAAAGAAATAAGAACGAAAATTTGCCAGCCCTGCACCTGCTTTTGTCCGAATGAACTCAATTTTTGTTTGCGAATTCCTACTAATTTGTGCCGCGTTGTGCCGTTTGGAGATACTGGATATCTCCTTTCGTTCAGCAGAAAGGAAATGTTAAAGTTAAAATACAAATTAACAAATAACTTTTTCTACGATGCATTTATCGCAAGTCTGCAAGTTGTGCTGAATTGTGCTAATTGAGTGCAATGAGAAACCACTTAGAGATGTATCGAAAACTACTACAGATTGCAAAACAAATTTGCAAAAATTGGTGACGCACAAAAAATGTTTTCACCTTTTTGGAAATTTCGAAAGTTGCGCCGGATTGGGCTGCCAAAAATTTAGTTTTTTCTTTTTTTCTCATTTTCTCGAGTACGCTTCGAGTTACAGAATTGCGGATCGCGGCACAACAAACATAGCACAATGCAGCGCAATTCGAAAAAAATAGAAAATTCGAAAAGTGCGGGGCCAACTTCACACACGTGGCAGAGAGAGGCAGCAGCGAACGTGCGTCTGATCATGCAAGGTCAAGTGGGTCCTCAGGCCGCGGCGACGTTTGAACCTTTCGAGAGCTCATCGTGCCCGACGCGCATTCTGCCGATGATCGATGAGTTCTTCCAGCGGCAGTCGTGCACTGTCTCACGCATGGGAAATCCGACAGATAACGAAGCGAAATGATCACCGTGAAGGAAACCTTAGATGCTTGCTCGATAGGTGAGCGAGGCATTCTTTCCGTCGGATGCGCCCGAACGTGAGATCGTGGTGGAGGAAAAAGAAGAAGAAGAAGAAGAAGAAGAAGAAGAAGAAGAAGAGAAAGAAGAGAAAACAAACGCGGGGGAACAAGACAATCGCTTTGCGGCAATGTTCGATCAAGAAATAACAAGTTGCAAAATCTTGCTGCTGAATATTTGCTGCGATGCTGACGCATCGGATTTTTTTCGAAATTTCCGCACCCGGTCGACATAGTTTGCGAGGGGGTTTGAGTAACACGCGACGTCGAGAGGCTGATCTCGCCGATGAAAGATCGGGCTCTCTCGCGGCCCCGCCGACTCCCTCGGTTATTGTACATATCGAAGATGCTTATCGAGAGACGGCATCCACCGTCTCCACTCTGTCTCTGCCGGCCGTGCGCGAGTTACTACGAGCGGTTGTTAGAGACGAGTATCTACCTGACCGCCTCGTTAGCTCTCTTCGTGGAAGTACGCCCTTGCTCTCGTAGTAAGAAACGGAAGAAGAGAGAAAGAGAGAGAGAGAGAGAGACAGGCTCGATCTCTCGCTCTCTCGCTCTCACCTGCTCGCGACTTGGCGCGGCTGTTAAACGCGACCATTAGCGCTCGAATGTTGGCCTATCGGCCGCTGGCGCTTTAATATCTCGCTTCGTTATTATATAATAATTGTAGCGCGAGCGAAGAGCGCTATTAAGAGAGCCTCGAACGCGACGAAGTGCTCGAGTCGAGTGATTTCGCGACGAGCACTCGGGAAACAGACACGAGAGAGGAGCGAGCGCGAGGCCGCTCTTGTAACCCCGATCTTTCGATCGAGAAACTTTCGATAGAGACGTAGGTAAACACGCTAATTTGTCGATGACGCGCGAAATAACGCGGCGAGCCCGCGTGGAGTTTTCGTCGTTACCCACCGCACCAGCACGCGTCAGGTTCCCCCGGTAGCCGCTTCCCCTTATTTTTCCCCGTCGACGAATTCGGTTGTGTCTCGTGCCGCAAAATGCGAGGTTCGATTACCAAAATGCGCAGACGAACCTTCGCTCTGTGCGCCGAATGCATAGCGACTGCGCGCTCGCGCGGATTTCGCGATGCGAAAAGTGCGCGAGAACGCCCATACGTTGTTTGCTTTTGCTTTCTTTTCGCGTAACGGGCGCAAGGTCGCTTGAATTCCGCGGGTGTCCTCCGGCTGTTTCGCGCGGCCGACCGGGAGGAGAGGAATTTCACGAGCGTGTCCGTGCCACATTCGAAAGAACCGCCTTTCTTTCTCTCGTACCTGCGAGAGATCGCGCTCCTCTCTGTTCTCTTTTTCGTATTTCTTCCTCCCCCCTCTCGTCGTGCTTTGCGTCTTTCTCCGTCTCTCCTCCTCGTTCTCCCGGCCGGAACAACGCTCGCCCGCGTGCACGTGTGCGCGTGTGTGGCCCGGATAATTAATCGCGATTTATACGCTCGGACATTGTTAATTTTAACGAGCGGCCAAGTATTTTTATTGGGTGCTCGGTTGCCGCGCACGCCACGGCGGTAATTTGTACGCGCGCGCGCGCACACACACAAATGCGCATTTAATTTAATTTATTTACGAAGGAGCGCCGCGCGCGCACTACCCCGGAATGTCGTGTGCGCGGCCGCGCTTTTCTTCTTTCTCGCTCCTTCCCTCGCAAGACTGCGAAACGCGATTCGCTTATCGTCGACTCGCGCGTAAACGCGGAAGGGGGATCCTTTCCGCGTTTACGCGACAATCGATCCTTTTGAGGGTCTTTTGCACGGCGATGGGAGACTGGTCACCTCTTCTTAAACTTTGCGTGTTTCATCAATTCCCCTTTGTCTCCCTCCCTCCTCCCCAAACGGTGCGATACTCGTTTCTTCGACTACACGCTCGATTGCATTCTGAAAATAACGTGTATTCGTTCCTCTCGTTTCAGAATGATGCAACCAGCCGCTACGATGAGGGCACGGTCCGTCATCGTCATCTCGTCATCATCATCATCTTCATCTCTGACCGGGGACCGGGTGAGTGACGATCAAGATTTTTCGCTAAATATAATCGAATCGGTTATTTTGGAAGAAAATATACGAACGACGGGTGTTCGTCGTAAGTGGGACGTCCGATCGGTTTATTATGTTACGGCACGAAAAAGATAACATGCGCAAGGAAAGATTCCTTCGCGCAAATTTTGAAGGATTCGGGAGAAAGCTGTTTGCTCTCGGGAAGGAACGGCAAAATTGCAATTACGCAATCTCGCTGTCGGCGGGGCGCGCATCTTCTCTCGCCAAAAAAGCGCGAAAACGCGCGGGGGACGAATTGATTTTCATTCAGTCGCCGTCTTCTTCTCGAAATAACCAGTTTAACTTTTACCCTACTTTATCTTTCACGCTTTCACGCACGCGTGACCTCATACACACATGCAAACGTGATTCAGAACGTATTCCACGAACAACTGTCATAATGTGTCCGCGAAAGTGTAATCGCGCTTCTTCTCGCGATCGAAGACGCCGAAGACGCTGTGTTCGTTTCCGTTCGCGCTAACCGTCGTCGCAATCTGCGCTTGTCACGCGAATAGTTACATTATTAGAAAGGAATGATACGCTACCGGAAGTGATTCACGGTGGCGTCGTAGTGGCGACTTAAAAGGAAAGCGTCGTTAATCCGCGGCCTGTTGACGCGCAGTCTCGTAACGTCGCAGCATATTGACGGGGCGTGTCGACGTGGTTGACGACACCAATAATAACGCGCGAAACCGATAATAATAGCGTTCCACTTTTCAAGTAGGCAGCCGCGAAAAACTTTTTACTTTTCCTTCCTTCTTTACCGAGCC
Organism: Harpegnathos saltator; assembly: GCF_003227715.2. Classification (NCBI taxonomy): domain Eukaryota; kingdom Metazoa; phylum Arthropoda; class Insecta; order Hymenoptera; family Formicidae; genus Harpegnathos; species Harpegnathos saltator. The sequence goes on along the minus strand of NW_020230532.1, from coordinate 492,917 downwards.
ATATCGATTTTCCCCACAAAATTCCGCGCTCTCTCCCTTTCGTTCCCTCTCGCGGGCAAAATTGCGACTCGAGCAGAGCTCGCGATATAAGATGCATTTTCGGGCGAGATTGTCAGCGATTCTTAATGATAAAATATTGGGTATTAAACTTCATTGTAAAGGATTTACAAGAGATGGCGGAGACGAGCACCTAATGGCATCGGCCCATATTGAAGCCAAGAATTAATTCAGCGAATGAAAGCCCTGTCATTAGGCTTTAAGAATCTTTCTTTCACTTGGTCCAAGTGTGAGTAACATATCTTTTTAGCGCATTCAGTATGCCGAGTTTTGTGCCAACGAAACGCAATTTGCGGGAAGTATGCGGGTTAAATTTTCCTTGTTTCCATTTGAAAAAATCGGCAGCCGAAAGTCTTCGTTTGCTGTCCGAAGCTTATGAGGATTACGCTCCATCGATCTCAACTTGTGAGTAGTACTGGTTTAGACGATTCAAAAGTGGAAATTTTCCTTTCCACTTATCCATCGTTCGAAGGTAATGCTCTGTATTTAGTGGGATCAGAAGGGTGTGGTCTGTTATATGGAGCTGGCGATACCATTACTGGGAACCGTTATCGACAACAACGAGCTGAGTACAGCTGAGCCGAGAATAGAAAGAAAAACGACGCAGAATACGCGAAAAGATGACAACAAAGTGACAAATTTTCCAGCATTACAACGCTCGCGGCCACATGTCGTTAAACCGGTGAAGGAAACGCTAAAGCTGCTCGGATGGGATGTTCTACCCCACCAGACACATCGCTCCTCCTGATTTCCACTTGTTTCGATCCATGCGGAATCACCTTTCCGCCCAGCACTTGAGAAGTTCTCTAGAAGATATGAAGAAGCGCCTCGATTCATGGATAACCACAAAAGACGAGTCGCTCTCTTCCGCCGAGGAATCCGCCTTTTACTAGAAAGATGTTGGAAAAAGTTGCAGCTAACGATGGACAATACTTTGAATAACGCGTACTTATCTAACTTCGTCTCGAAATAAACTTTGTTTCGTTTTGACGAAAAAAATCCTTTAAAATTAAGTTTAACACCCGATACAAGGCAGCCAACGAGAGAGGCAGCGTTTCTCGATCGACGGAGCAAAATAAAATCAGCAGCAGGCCGCTTTGTTGCAGCGATCGCTGCCTCTTTGGGGGTCGCGGTCGCGAGGTATCGTATAGTATCGAGCGGAGCGAGCGCTAGCGCGCGACTGTATGTATCCGATATCAATCTTCCAGGCCGCATACGCTTGCGCGCAGGCTGTACGTGTATCGCCGGCGTACGGGCGTACCTTGCTTATGGCAAGGTCGTTTCGGGATATTTCGCACGCGCCAAACACCTTTCGCAGCCACAAAAGGCGAAACCTCGCTCTCGCGCGACCACCGGATCGTTCGCTCGCTCGCTCGCTCGCTTTCGATTCCTCATCCGCTTCGTAACCCTAAACTTGGCAGCGGGATCTCGAGCGAGTGATCTCTCGCGCGGATCCCCGATTTCGCGCGCTGGGGCGGCGGTCCTTTTCCAGGCGAAGCCCCCGAAAGAGAGACCGATTACTCTCTAATTAAATTTCACTTTTCTTTTCTCTCATGCGACGCGAGGAGCATATCATCATAAAAATCCACCGGCTCTATCTCTCCGTGCTCACGATATCTGAAACAATCTCGAAACAATGGAGAGAATATCTAGCGCGGGGAATCATCAGTCCAATTAGGCCTTTATCTATCGGGAACGTGATTCCGACCTTATTATCACGTGGCCGCTTCGAGCCGTTGTCATCACGCATTGGGCGCGTCGGGAAAGTCGGAAAGAAGTGCCGGGGGGACGTGACTTCGACGAAGAAAACACGCGCGAGAGGGAAACGTTCCAGTCTCTCCGGCGCTCCGCGCAAGCCGGAGCCCCGTGAGCGCTAATTTGTTTGAGCGTGAGAAAATAAACGGCGAGCGAGCGAGCGAGCGAGCGAGCGCGGAGAGAGAACATTGCGCAGATACGTGGCCGAGCGTAATCGGCCGCAGCAGCGTTAGTTTCTTTGAGACTCGCGCAGCTGTCGCCGGGAGATTACGCCTTGCCAATTAATAGATATATAGCCTACACCGCGCATGATCGCTCGATGTCTCATACGCGCCGCTCGTCATTAACGATCCACGGCGGTGACTCGTGACTCGCTGGCGCACTTCGGCTGCAATCATCTTTATCGGATAAAAATTCGCGCTATCGCACCATCGCTTCGTCGAGAGAGCGAGCAGAGAATTTGCTGTGTAATTAATCGATACGAATAATTTTCCGCGCGCTTTCGTCATCGTCGCTCAAAGACGCGACACCAATTTTACTTTCGCAAGAGGAGTAGAGAGAGAGAGAGAGAGAGAGAGAGAGAGAGAGAGGGAGGGAGTATCTTTCCGTGCGTTTCTCACGCGCATGAGATTAAATTTAATTAAACTTCATTAAGCGATCAAGCAAAGCTAATTATCTAAGAAATAAGTGAAACCGAGAGAAATATTAGTATATTTTCTGTCTGGTATCTCTGACCTGAGAGAATCGAGTGTCTCGGATCAGAGAGAGAAGCAAATTTCCAATAGTTTAACACGGACGAAACTCCGCTCGACCGTGCTAATTAGATTGCATTGATATTTGAAATAATTGAACGCGGGCGATTTTTGCGCGTTCGGTCTACGGATTCTACCGATGACCCCCGTCCTGTGACGTGAAATCGAGCGATTAACAGACGTCTCCTCTCTGTGTATTGCGCATACACAATATATATTCGCGCTACTGCTACGAGCGCAATTTCCTCGAATAAAGTTACCGCGCCGCGCCGTCGGCGCATTTGTTTTCCCGAGCGGAGCGGTCCGCCGCCGTGCGTCGTAGGCGAAAACACATAATGCATCGCGCCCCGAGGTAACGTCTATTTTCGGTTTAATTGGTTACATTATAAGCGCGGCCCGGTTAATTTAACGTGTCCGCGACGTTAGCCCCGCGTGCATCCGCGCTTTATTGCGCACGGCGATCGAGCGCGTAATTCCCATCTGCGCGTCGCTCTTTCGCTTTATAGTGTACTCGCCACCTCGAGCACCGATGATGAAGGAAGAGAGTGCTCTCTCTCTCTCTCTCTCTCTCTCTCTCTCTCTCTCTCTCTCTCTCTCTCTCTCTCTCTCTCTCTCTCTCCGACCTCCTTTGTCGAAAAAGATCTTTGACGACGATGCATTATCGGCAGTCTCGCAGCCGCTGCGCGCGACTCTCGCCGGCCTGTAAATTCTGCGAGGGTCGCGGAAACGAGTCATTAGCGTGTCTCTCGCCTATCTTCCAGTGTCCATCTCTCTCGTCGACCCTCGTCCGTTCTTGACAATTTTCGCCAAGCCGCGCGTCCGGCCCGAGCGGCTGCGGCCGCGACGGTAGCGAGAGCGCGCGGCTCTCGTCAGATTTACAAGCCAATCAGCCGAGAATGATGATCCTTTCCTTGACGCCGAACGCGCCGGCGAGAACGCGAATTTCCTCCGAGGCCGGGACGGGGAACGGCCTCGTTTCTCCCGCGACGTTCGGTATCTGCGGCTCGGTAAGTTACATCACTGATACGTTGCTGATTAAAATTGAGAATGAAGATTACGCGCAAGTAGAATACCGAGATAAGCTGAGATACTTGCGTTATGGATCTCGAAATGTTATTAGCGCATAGCTATCGGCTCGCGTAACGGAGGATAACTCGCATACCTAAATGCGACGAACACGCACATCGATTGCACTCCCGCGCAAACGACGTAAAAAGAAAAAAAAAGGAAAAGAGAAAGACAGCAAGACGCTCGCTCGGAGATCGAAAAATCGATCCTTATCATGGTTTCCACGGATCGGCGGATAATCCGAGGAGCGCATTCTTATTGATTTCTATTAATCGTCCCGCTTCTTGCACCCAGCTGCGCGGCAAGAAGCCGAGTCGATCGGGTTTTTTTTCTCAGGCTGATTCAGCAGATCCAGGCGATTAAGTAGGCGAACCTTTCAGAATCAATTTTGCGGTCGGTACGCGATTGGCGGCGTCGACTGCGCTTCCAATCGCGTTTCTTAATCGAATATCATCTACGACGGGATGGAAGGGGCAGGTGGGAGAAGAAAGGGGAGGGGGGAAAAGTGCGCAACGACGCGTTCTCTCTGCGCCTGTTCCTCATTATGCTTCCGTTGATTATGCCGCCTGTCATCACGTTGAAGATCGCAAATGCGATGTTAGACTGGTGGCCACGCCGCCGCGCTATGTATCGAGGGTTATAAAACACAAATTGAGCGTAATTATGCGCAGTCTCTCGATCGTCCGAGAGATTACGGCGACTTTTATGACTCGGAATCGAAAATTTCCTTCCGTATTAAAACCATAAATTTTTCTTCCCTCTTCCCCTCCCCCCCTACCCCCCTACCCGTCTCTCGTTCTTTTCTTCGCCTCGGATGTAATGTGCTAACCAGCGATTGTGCGATTAATCGGGATTAAACTGTCGAGAGTATCTCGGAAGGTAGCGTCTGTGTGAATAAATAAATAGTAAATTAAACGCGGAGGCATTAAATGAGGAGGAAATACCTTTTCGACTTGCAACGGATTCGGGAATGTGTCGCGTTTGCGTTGAATTTTGTGAGACGGATATCAAAAGTATAATTAACGGGAACTGAAAGTAAAGAAAAAAAACCGAAAAGAGTTTCGCTCGTCGGCTGATAAATCGCGAGTCGCCGGCAGCTCGGTCGCTCGGAGAGAGAGAGACTGCTCGATCGAGAAACGTCTTCTTCGGTTTTCGCTTGACAGGTAGGAGATTCCATCGAGGGATCGAGGCGGTTTCGATCTCGGACCATCTGTAGAGGTATCGACCGGCCGAAAGAGAGGCCGCAATAGGTGTATTTAGAGTAGGAGTGAAGGAGCGCGGTAATTGGACGGAAGCCATCAATGATCGAAAGACGAGAGAGGAAGAGGGAGGGGGGGGAGAGAGAGAGAGAGAGAGAGAGAGAGAGAGAGAGAGAGAGAGAGAGACAAAGAGAAGGAGAATCCTGTGAGAGCACCGCGGCGTGTTTCGGTCACTCCCGCCCTCTTTCCCTGTCTTGTTATCCCCTGATTACCGTTCTTTTTCTTTCTCCGTCTCTCCCTCTGTCTCTCACGGTGGCTTAATCCTCAAACATCGCTATTGGTGGTCCCGGGGTTGCGAGTTTAGCAAGGTGGTCCGGTATTAAATCATAAATGCCAGCGGGTGCGTGCCTGTATACGGGGGGCGCATCCTTCCGTCGAAATTTTATTGCGGTGGTAACTGACGTGCGCGTCGGTGAGGGTCTCTTATGTTTCGCCGCTCTGCGCCCGCCCGTACAATCGACACGATTATTCACGCGAAATGATATTTGATCAAAGTAGCATCTTAATTTCCAGCCGCTCGTAAATCATCCCGCGGGCCGCGGTTACACGCGTTCTCCTGAATATTCTATTCACGCGCGCGCGCGCGCGCGTGCCTACGAGGACCCGACGAAATTTATACTCTCTCTCTCTCTCTCTCTCTCTCTCGAATGAATTTACGCTTTCTCGAATCCGAAATCAATATCCCCGTTCGAATATGAATTTTGGAATATTGCCTCGAGTATAAATTTCGCAGCGTCTGGAGCAGGTAGTAGACGCGCTCGTTCGCGAACGAGTTATATACTCGCTCTCGTCGACTCGCGCTGAGAAAAATACACAAATAACACGGGCGTTAATTTCTCCGAAATTAAATGTCAAGTGTCCGAAGTCCCGGAGAGTGACTCAACCTCAGCTCGCAGAGTCAATCCCCGTACTGATAGAAAAATATAGTTGAATTAACTGTAATCTCTCACTATATTTTATAGTTCATTTTGGCGTCAACCATATTTTTACAGTTGGTGGAATCTGCAAAATATAGTAGAATAAACACAAATATATAGTCAATGATTGTCTTTAGTTACTTTTACCACATAATTTCTCATTAATTTCTCATTCACAAATATAGTGAGATTTAATATTCGTATAGTTACATCTGTCATCATTTAGCAAATATTCTGGTAATATTGACTGTATAAAAGAGTTACTTTACCTACCATTTTATATTTGTGTCCATACAGTAATTTTCGTTTAACTTACTATAATAAAACTTAGTAAAAATATTATATGGTTGGTTGTACTATGCCTATATCATAATTATTACCGATATGTTATGGTAATACACCATGTAGTTACTATAAATATGATATTTCGGACCATAATTTAGCTACTATATCATTATAGTTCCAAATATCATATACTTTTCTCTCAGTGCGATTTTCGACGAATTCTCGATTCTTGCGACATCTTGAACAATGCCAAATTCGATTGCGAGGGACGCGCGACACATATTCGCGCGGCCGAAATTCAAGTCTCTCCCGCGGTCCGCGGTGTCCGTCGCCGAGCAACGTTGGCTTTCTTCTCGAGAAATTTATTTTATCGCGCGACCCCCCTCGTTTGCGTAACGGCCATTTGTCGGGACGATAGGATCTCGATTGCAAGGAGGAAGAGCGTTGCGGCTTGTTGTACGGCCGCCGCCGTTCCCGCGCAATCTTGAATCCGTTTCCGGTAACGGCACATCCTGCCCGCTACCGATCTCAAGCGAGACGAAAGATTCCTGTCGTCGGAAATTTCACACCTAATTAATTTGGCGTCAGGGCCGTACTGGCATGCTGCGCGCGTTATTCGTTCGCTAGGAGCCGGTTAATCGAGCGCGATCCGATCATCAATTTGCAACACACTGCTTTCTCACTTTGGGCGCGATCGAAATCGTCCGAGATTTCGTTTCACCTTTGCCCGTCGCGTGTCGTCCCGCTCGTCGAGCAACGTCCGAGCAACATTTCTCCGAGAAATGGTCAGCCGACCGCGTTTGGGAAAGCGCTCAGAGCCGCTGCCGGTTTTTCTTTTAACGATGATGGATTAGATCCGCGAGTCCGCAACACGTCCTTTTTTCAGACTCCTTTATCCCGGTCTCGCCTTTGAAGATCGCCGAAAGATCGGTCTGAGAGATTGACGCGCCCCTCCGAGGAACTCTCGAGGAGGAAGCTCGAATTCGTCGTTACGGTGCAGTCAAAATTACTCGAAGCGCGCGCAACAATCTCGAGACGAGTACCAGCAAGGATAGAGGCAGAGGAAGGAGGAAAGGGTCCTTGATCCGCGGAGACCAATCTCGCTCGGTGATCCATAAAATTGTCTTCGCGCGCGCGCGCGCGCGCGCGTGCAAAAGCGCGTGTACGGTAAAAGAAAATCATTAACTCGCTACGCGAGAGAGGTATCCTTTATCCCCGCAAAGTTTCGATAGCGAGGCGTATACATTATACACGGGGCCCGTAAGTCGATTCGACCCTGGGGCCTCTAAGTACCTCGGATCAGCGGCCTTTTTTCTCGCTGGCCCGGTACCGATTAACTTTCCGATATAGACGGTACACGAACGGCCGCGTGTATTCGATTCCGCCTATGCGCCACCCCCCCCCCTCCCCCCATACAATATGCATCTTCATTCGGAACCAGTTTTTCTGCGTGCATCCGCACGCGCGCGTCCGCACGCATACGTACACGCACACGCACATGGCTGCACGGAGCGCGCGCATTTAAAAAGCCACCCATCTGGATCGGCCGGCGGAACGGCGCGCATATTGCGGACGCATGCCGGGGCATAAAAGAATCCTATCCATAATCACGCGCGGCGGCTCCTTGGGGCCGCGCGCGCGCGCGCGCGCGCGCGCGGTGGATCGCGCAGGAAGCCGTCCTGTCGGAGATATCGCCACTTTCTTCCGGGAAGGTCGATCGCGAAGCCCCGCAGGCGAGTTTCCACGTAATCCAGCGGGGCGACCGGAGGCGAAGAAGACGACGAAGGGCCGCGCGCGCGCGCGCGCGCGCACGTTCGTTCGGAATTTAATGGCGTTCAGAGGCCCTCGCCGCCGCGAGATTCCGTCTCCTTTTTGCCGCGCCGGCAAAAATTGTTTATTTACGAGGCGTCCCGAAATTGCGACCACTTAGATCCCGCAAAGATGTTACGCTGCGTAACGTTGGGCATTTTTTCTTTTTTTTTTCACGGGGATATCTCACATTGCGCGACAGTCGTGACTAGGCGGAATGGGCGGAAATTGAGCTTTCTTAGAGCTCGCTCGAGAGCTCGTTATGAATTTTGCAGTAGCGATCGCGGAAGTGGATCGAGGAAAAATCTCGCATCGACCGCGTCACGTCGCGTCGAGCGACAAAGCAGCGCGCGGAAAAACTACTTCTCCGCTCTCGCCGCTCTCGCCGGCCTCGCGTTCTCGACCCTTTCCTCCGTGCTTCGTAGCTTCCTCGGACCCTCATCCGTCTCTTTGATGGCCTTTCTAACTTGCCCGCGGGAGCTTCTCTTCCGCGTCTACCGGCGCTCAGCGGGAGCCATCCGCCATCGAGTTTACACAAAGCTGCAGCGGCAAGTTTTACCTGCTTATCTTTTTTCACGGTTGATAATAGAAGCGACACAGGTAGAGCAGCTCGCCTTCGGCTTATTAGATGCTCTCGCGCGACACGCGCGATGAGAAAAAAGGAATATCGTTGAAAGCGACCCGTTTGCGCGTTAACAGCTCCTTCGCGATAAAGTCCCCAAGATCAGCAGATAACAGATACAACAGATCTGTACGAGGTGGTCCAGTTTCCCCAGCGAATTTTTCAAATAGTTCGAGCGTATCGTCTCCTCGCATTAAAGCCGCGGAGACGCCGCTGAGCCGCCGTGAGGCGACACGGGGAATGTCTGGGGAATTTCAAAAATTCATCCTCCCTCCTGGCCTCTTTCTTCTCGGACTCCAACATCCAGCTTCTTTCAATCGCTGGAATCGCCGATCGCGATCTCCCGCCTTTTCGAGCCCGCAGGTACACGCCAGAGTCGAGCGTCAACTCCGCCATTCCACCGTTAGAGACGTAAATAATAAGGAACGGAACTCGCGCACGCGCGCGCGCGCAGCTCATCGTTTATGCCGCCGCCTGGAAAACTTGGAGGCGCAGCAATAATACGTAGTACATCGGACCCTGACCTCCTCGATGAACTCTCCTCCCTGTTCCCGATGGTCGATGGTGGCGGTGGCGGCAGCGGTGGTGAGATATACGAGGGAACCACTCCCCGTGTTTCTTCTTTCCTTTCCTTCCTTTTCTCTCTCTCTCTCTCTCTCTCTCTCTCTCTCTCTCTCTCTCTCTCTCTCTCTCTCTCTCCTCTTCTTCATTTCCCCCGGCGAAAAGCGATAAAGCGATATAATAGCGACTCGTAAGTTTCCTTCCACACCTCCGGAGGTGTCGCCGATTTATCCCGCGCGCGTTTATCGATTTGTCGCCATTTTTTCCTCCGCGGGCTCTCCGGGTTCCGCCGCGGGCGATCGATTGATCGATCGATTCGCCCGACGTTAGGGAATATTCTATTGAACGGCGATCTCTCTTCATCGATCTTCTCGCGTTGCTGCGCGAGATAATTGGCGCTACGAGCGAAAGACCGCTCGAGACGCGCAGCGCGCGGCTGTTTCCTACGAATTTTCCGAGGTAGGCGGGAATGTCTGGTGATGTCTGTATTGGCGCCTGGGGATCGTTAGAGTCGCAGCGCCGCGAGTTGGAAACTTCGCAGTTGGGAAATCTGAAATGTACACGCCGCGGCGTGTATCCTCGAGTTTCTCGAACGAGCGACTTGTAATTGCTCTCCCGCCGACCGTCGCAAGCTATTATTATCATCGGTCATTATCGTCGACGATTTTTCGATGTGATCGATCAAGCAGAGAGGATTAACAACGCACATTTCGCCCGCTTATGCCCGTGAGTTAGATGCTGCATTTGCATGCAATTCACTCGCGCATCGCGACCTTGTGTCAATACGATCAAGCATCGCGAGAGTTCGTAAGGGCTCGCGTATCGTCGTTGCAACATTGTCGGCTGCATTGTTTACGCGCCGCTCGTTCGCGGTTATCCGCCAATGTTACCGCGGCGTTTATCCGAACCGCAAAGCTGCGGTCGTAAATATTTCAAATCTGTTACATCGCCAGAGTGGCCGCAACGGAAAAGTGCTCTGCCGTCTAAATATTTGCCGAGCACTTCGGCAATGGTTACTACGGGGCCTCGCGACTATTTGTTTCTTCGCGCTCGCGCGCGGTCTTTCGTGGGAAGCCACGCAGATAACCAAGGATCTCCTCTCGCGGGTCCTCTCGCGAACGTTGCGGAGCGTGCGTTTGCTGCGCGGAACGCGCGAAACGAGGAAATGACGGCCGGTAAACGCTCGGGATCGAGAGAATTGTCAGTGCGCTTGTTATCTAAATCGAGTCGATGTGACAGAGCGACAGAGAGGGAGAGAGAGGGAGAGAGAGAGAGAAATGTCTTTTAACAATACCAGTTGCCTCGGGCGTGTTTTATTCGGCATAGAAATCTCGCTGGAGAAACTCACCGGCGACGCGTCACGTCTCCCCAGAAAAATATTCCGCGCGGCGAGCGGTGTTGACGTTTCACTCCCGCGGCGATTTGATCGTATCCTTCGATAAAGCGCGATAGAGAGTTAACGGGGAATATCGCGACGCGACGTAGCTCATAACGAACGCGTCCTGCACGCGTTCGGCAACGTGTCTCTTTGTCGTCGAGCGAGTAAACAGCGCGCGAGTACTCAGGCAGCGGGATCTGAAAAAGTTGCCTACGATCCTTTCCATTCTGCGCGCTGCACTTTGCATATATTACGTCCGCGCGCTCTCGCTGGAAAATGATCGAACAAAGCGTGTACTGTTATTGGTCCCGCGAGAGTTAAACACATACCTCTCTCTCTCTCTCTCTCTCTCTCTCTCTCTCTCTCTCTCACTCTCTCGTTCCCGTACATTCTTCCCATTAATTAGCCTCGAAAAAGCGGAATCATGGCGCCAGCGTGAATCACTCAAACTACATGTTCCGTCGTCGACTTTGCCTATTTCGATATGCCGCAGGCTGTGGAATAAAATTATCGCAGCGCCGGCCTATAGATGCACTTACGTAAACGCGCGCGCGAGCACACGCGTTGCGTGTGTGTTGCACCTGTGCGTGGCGTATCGGTATATACGCAACAGCGAATAAGCCGAGGCAAGGTACGGCCGATCGATCTGCGCAGATAAATCCCGAGCATCTCGCCGATAGAAGAACGATAGATAGAGTCATTCGAGTCGGGTCGCTAGATTTCAGGAAAGTTTCCGGGAAAGTCTCGTCTTTCCCTGTTGTCTCAAGTTGTCAAGTACGATTTTTGCCCTTTATTTCGTTCTTTTGGACGAGTCGGAGACACACAAGTTTGCGGACGCTCGCGGCAAGTAGAAGTTTGTCGGCGCGAGGGGAGGTGTGTTCAAGAGGTGGCGCGTTCATCAGCTTCGGACTGTTCGTTTTCGGCTAGATCGGCAGCTTCCCGACAGCTGTCGAGACGTTCGACCGCGTGCACCAGGCGCTTCTTCAGCTTGGCGAACTCCTTGACAGACGTCATCTTGCTCAACGTCGCGGGTTTCGCGTCCAGGTGACTGGACTTTCGCGACGTGGAGCGGAGCAAGGCGCACAGGCCGGCGTCGGCCATCTCCTCCCAGTCCTAAATTGAGCCAAGATCGGTAGAAGGCGACGTGTTGATGAATAAAGTACATAAAGAAATAATGATGAAAAAGGAATGACCGCGTAAATAAATTGCCGCTGATAAGAGGTGATCGTTATCCGACCGCCGCACAGTGGGGCCAGATGACATTTTTCGGTTGAAAATTTTCTAGAGACCTGAATTTCCAACCGATCGTCGACACCAATGGATGAGGTTGATCCTGAATCTAGGCGAAATTTTGAAAAAAATCATCGGTTCAGGGTTCATGGGTTTAGGGTTTGCCTATGGATACTAAACGCGAGACCCCAGAACTTATAATCACCTCTTAGAAAACTCGGAATTTCAAAGCTCATCAGCTCAGCCCACATTAAGAAAGAATGAAGAATTAAAATCCCTCGATTTTATGCTGAACGGGTCTATATTTGATGTTTTTGTATTTTGGGCATATGAGTTTTGGATTAATGGGTTTCCGCTTCAAGATCGATCAATCTCGAGGTGTCTGTTGATTGGTTTCATAGATTTCAATCCGCTGAATACGCTGTTAGATAGAAATACGTGTCGAATAATGAGCATTTCACAAGTCTCTCGCGTTTAACGACAATTTTTCCTCTTTTGGGGCTAGTAAAAAATTGAGAAAAAAATTTCTTCTTAAATTTCCGCAAGACAGATCTCTTCGGAATTTATTTATATATCGGAATCAAGCCCATCCATTGATGTCCATTGATGATCGGTTGGAAATTCAACTCTCCAGAGAATTTTCAACCAAAGAATGTCTCATCTGTGCGTCGGCTCGAAATCCTTTTGTTCGACCGACCGGCGGCGGCGTCGTCGCATCGCCTTTCGTCTCTCCTCTTCAGTCTTCGGGGTGGTTACTTACGAGCTCGTCGCGCAGCTGCGGCTCGAATCCGATCGCGGCTTCGAGCATCGCGTACTTATCCTCGTTTACATTGAGCTGCAGCAGCAGGAGCAGTAACCTCACGGCGCACTGCAAGCCGTGACCGGTGCGGTCGCGTTCCTGCAACAGCCGCCCAATTATCACACACCGCCGTTACGTCAGCGCGCACCGATACTCGCGAGCACCGAGATTCGAGTCGGGGATCGAAACCGGTATCATATTCCCCGACGGACCAGAGTCCCCGGATTCCGCTAGCGCGCTCAAGACGCGCTCTATTACCGCGTATTTTACTTTGGCTTGTCTCAGCGGCGCGGCGGCGACGGCGGCGACCTTGCGCTGTCGCGATTACATGCCGATTTCATCGATAGCCGGCCGTCGGTGAATCACTCCGCCTGCGAGAGGGAGAGAGAGAGAGACTCGACCCGACAGCGAAACTGCACGAAAGCTGGAAAAAAACGCGCTCGCTGACTCACTTCCATTCACTTCGGCATTTGGTAGTTTCCCGATCGCGCTCGCACCTGCGTGCACCTGTTTTCTTCGCCACTTTGCCGCTTCGTTCGTTTCGCAGCGCGTGCATTGCTCTCTCTCTCTCTCTCTCTCTCTCGACTTCGATCGTTGTCGCGTTTCATTTTTCGCACTTTCGTCTTCGGCTTCTGCTGAATCACGCGCGCGCGCGCGCGACTCGAGAACGGAGAACAAGGGAGATACCCCGATAAAGGCCACTAATTAATCGCGAAGAGAGACTCGGGGGATTGCAACTCTGCGAAATTACGATCGATTGCTTCTCCTTTGGCAATCCTTGTTTCTTCTTGCGCGATACAAGTGGCCGCGCGAGGACGGCGAAACGATCCGTTGTCTTTCCCCTCATTACCTAGCGGCGCGGCTCGTGTATCGCGAATCGGCACTCGCATCGAATTCCGTTCCCCGGTGTGTGCCATAAATCTCGCAAATAATAAGCCACTCGAGCGCGACGACGAGGGGATCGGGTAACGATCACATGCGCAACGGGCGCGTTGATACGTTTCGCGAAACCGCCGCGCGCGATTGCCATCTCCGCTTCCAGATCGGCGCGCGATAAAGCGTGCCGTACCGTATCGGCCGCGATCGCGCGCGACTACCTCTCGCGTGTTGCACCGCCGAGATTACAGCCGCTCGCGCTGCCAGCGTCGGCGAATAAGCGAGGGCAACTGTAACGGGCAATTACCGTACGCGACTTTGCGAGAGCATTACCGGACGGAGACGGAGAAATCCGACTGTGTTCAGTGTTTCAGCGACGTACGCGGAGCCGAGCGTTCCGCGATCGCGCGGCGAAATCGCAAACTTGCGACAACTCGGATACGGATTCGATTTACCAGCTTGCGCTCCGAGTAAACGCACAGAAAATGAGCAAAATTGAGGCTCTTCATGACTCCGGGGCTCGAGATCTCGCTTTCGGGGCTTTCGCTTCGAATATCGCGAGCACCGGGATAGATCTCTCGGGAGAGGAGGGGGGGGGGGCTATTTTTCCTCGTGCGCGAGCGCGCACAAGGAAGATTCGTCGTTGTAAAAATGGAAATTATTGCCTCGAGTGTCTCAACGATTTCGCGCGATAAGACGCAATCGGGATCGCGTGCGTCGGTCGCGGACGATGGTTAAGGGCTAAGATCGATCTCGGTGCGAGCGGAGCGAGTTTGCCGCGCGCGGTGAAGTGAAACTGGCCGGATGACGGGATGTCGGTCAATTACCGCTCGTGCGATCGCGAGATCGTCCAGAAGCGCGAAGATCGCGCGATAGGTCGACTCCAAGAGGAACGGCAGGCCGGTCGCGGCCAGAGACCGGGAGTTCCTCTCCCGCACGGCGCGCAGCATCTTCCTCTCGAGGTTTCTCAACTGGGTCGACAGCAGCCCGATCTCGCTCTGCGCTTCCGAACAAAAAGGAGCGAATAAGTTAAAGCGGGGAGGAATTACGGGGGGGGTAATTAATCGACGGCGACGGCGGTGCTGACGAATCGAACGCCGCCGCCGCCGCCGCCGCCGCCGTCGTCGTCGTCGGCTAAAATAGCTGATCTTAAATCCGTCACGATTCCGGTACGGCGAAAGTGTTTGCTTGAGAGAGAGAGAGAGAGAGAGAGAGAGAGAGAGAGAGAGAAAGAGAGAGAAATTTCCAGGCGCTTTGATAATTTTTTTTTTCCACTTGTGACGCAAATCTAAAAGAAGCGCAGATGTGTAGATTCCCGATTAAAAATTTGTAACTCATGGTCCTGATCAGGTTAACCTCATTTGGACATCAGGTTCCAGTAAGGTAATACTATCGGGTCCTAGTAAGTCATGTAACGCAGCGTGGATATCAGGACCTTAGTCCTGGATTCATAGTCAGGTCCTTATTGAGTTACCTTATGGAATCCTTATTACGTTTTTCTGTTTTCAAATTATGGCTCCTGATTACTCACCACGGCTATATTGGATGATGACATTAGAAATAAGAAATGACACGCTGAGAATTCTCTCATCTCATTTCCAAATAAAAAGATATTTGCATGAAATAATATTTTAGATCGTTTGAGCATACTTGTAAAATGTTTCGGAAAAGAAACATAAAATGAATATTATAAGATCATGAAGTATCACAAGGTGACAAGACATAAAGTAGTGTTAAAGAGAAAAGTTGCATGTCACGTTAATTTTACAACTACTTATTGACTGCTAAAAGAAGGCTAGTTTCTACAGCATTTTACAAATATATTCAAGTGATCTCAAGTATATTTTTTCAATGCAAACATCTTTATATTTGGAAATGACACCCAAAAATTGTTTTGTTAAAACTCGATAATGCAAATCATACTAGGTACAATGAATAAGATCCCGACAAGGACCTGATCAAGTGAACTGAACCATATTATATCATAGGTTGGTACATTCCTAATGTGGACCCAATCATTATAACCTTATAAAGGTCTTCCTTACTCATTTGTCATTAGGACATTGTCGTAAGTCGACTGACTTACTTAGGATTACCTTTCATTCACCCTATTATATAGGTTCTTATCAATGTTAGGTGAACCTGATCAAAATTTCTAGTCGGGTTTTTAATCGAGTCGCTCGATTGCGCTACTTAGATTTAAATACGGGAGAGAGACGAGACAAAGGGACGAGATTGCACGCGATTACCGCGATTTCGTTGGCTTCCTGCCGGCTGCGAAAGTGCGCCTCCATTTGCGACTGGACCAACTGTACGTGATTGTGCGCGATAGTGCTCGTAAACTTCCCACTGGCCTTGTCTTTGAGCCTATTCAGCAGCTGCTGAACCACCAAGGCCATCGACAGCCCGTCGTTCGACTGCACTCGGTACCGATTGCTAGTTGCGCCGGGAACGATCGTCACCACGCTGCCGGTTTGCACGTGCTGCAGGCCGAGCGCGTTCCAAGTTTGCCGTTGCACGTCCCCTGTAAGCTCTGTCAAGAAACAACGAACACTCTCTCGTGAAGAAAACTTCACCAGCTCGACTACTCGACATCGGACGTTGATTAATACCAAAATTATCGCTCCGTCTCGACAGAATCTTTTCGACGAAACAATGCCGTCGAGGTCGAGGTCGAGGAGACTGTCGAGGCTGTAATAGAGGCAACTGCTAGAGGAAGGGATTGATATTTTCGGATCCACGGACGGGCTCGGGGTTCAGCGGGGAGGGAAGAGGGATTCACTTAACGAGAGTTTTACCGACTTTAAATTACGAATCCACCAGGTGTGCGAGGCTTAAAGTCGAGGGGCCGATAAAAGGAAGGAAAAGACTCTCGTGATTGGGGAGGTCCGGGTGAATCCCCCAGGGCCCCCGGTGTCTGATTATCGTATTAGGTGGGCCGGCAGAGGGCCGCGTTTAAGTCCCGAGAGCGAGAGAGGGAGAGAGGGGGAGAGAGAGAGAGAGAGAGAGAGAGAGAGAGAGAGAGACTGGATTCCTTAATATCGCCGTTCGCAAACGAGACATCCTAATTCTATCCACAATTTCCTGGGCCGTAATTTCCTATACGGGGAACAGCGGGCGGAATACGAAGCGGAGTAAAAAAGACTCGTGAGTTTTTAGGGAATCCTTTACGACGCGGCGGGCTCGCAGGGCGGGATCGCATCTCGCGAGCGATTTCTTCGGCAACTCGAAGCCGGTCGAATCGCCTGTTTCTCAGGTTACGCGCTAATTAAAGCGCGTCGCTCGGTCAAACCGACTGACGTTTCGTCTTTCGCAAGAAGCCTCGCGGGTCGCACTTTTCGCGGATCGCGCGATCGCGCTGAATCGTACTTTGCGACAGCAAGGGCGAGACAAGTTTTTTTTATCACGCCATATTTTGTCGACTCGCGCGAAATTCCAAGGCGATACCAGCACGATCGCGCTATGCGCCGTCCATTAATTTTCATATACCTCAAGCCAAACGAGCTGAAAGTTCTTGCTTGCCTCCGGCAGCTCCGCCGCTCGTATATCGGACCTGGGCGCGGAGAAAAACTCGTCGGCGAAAGATTCGACTCGGAATATCTTTATCGCGGTTGCAGCCCTGGTCGCGAGGGGGCGGTGTGTGGGAGGTGGGGTATTATAAACGACGGTGCCGATGGATTTACCGGGAAACAGCTGGCTGAAAGCGACGAGGGGCTCGCTGCACTTGATGGTTGCCGTGAAGGTGGACGTGTTCTCGGGTGGGCAGGCCCTCAGCATCATCTTCAGGGGCAGTTGGGCCGTCTTCTGAAGTACGCGCAGGCTCCCACGATCCGTCTCGTAGCTCGCCGTGATTCTCACGTCCGACGACATCGCCGGCAGGCTCGCGCTCGCGTGGATCGTCGTGTGCAACGTTTGCCGGTTACCTTTGCATTCGCGCGCTTAATTGGCAAAGCGAGTCCGACTCGAATCTCTCGCGCCTCTCGCGCTCGCTCGCGCTCGCTCGCGCGGCTCGCGAATGCTCTTTCGCAGCGAGCGGACACGTATCAATTTTCACGTCATGATTCTATCTATCTTTCGTCTTTAACGCGAAGTTCATCCTGAGCAGGAGGTAGCGCTCTCACGGGGCTCTCGATAAACGCGGGAAACACGATAATCGAGTTTGATGTCGCGCGCGCGAATTTTGCTTACAAAGATTGGGGATGACGTGGCGGTCCTTCTCGGCGACGAACGGCTTCGACACTCGGGTGTGCACTTGAACGTCGCGCAGCGTCGTGTAGGACGACAATTCGATGACGATCCTGCACACGAGGTACCCACCCTCCGGCGATTCGTCCTTCGCGTCGTCGTGCTTCGCGCGCGGGTAGGCTTCCACGTCCGGCGACACGGTCACGGTCACGATCAGTTCGGCGTCCAGGTTGATGTCGCTCAGCTGATCACCTTGAGCAGCGATTTCGACGGCAAGATCATTCACGTTGGAGATCTCTCAAAAGAGACCTCACGGTGTTCATTCAATTCAATTAACGAAAGTGCAACAAACGAAAAAAGCGGTCTCGCTTTCGCGGTGCGGTTGCGTTTTCCCGAAAGGGAGATTATTACGCGCGTGTGTAACGACTGCTACGGATTAATTCGCGCGGTTTATTTGTTCATACCGGAAGCCTTGTTCCTCCTCGCCAGCTTGCGGAGCTCCGTGAGCTCATCTTCGGCGGCCACGTAATCGTAACCGCGTCGATGAAGAGGAGGCGCGATAAATAACGACGGCTCGGAGCCCAAGTAGCAAGCCTCCAGCTGGCCCTCCTCGGACAGCACGACGACCATGCCGTTCGAGTGCTGGAAGAGGATACGATAAACATATGTATAAACGCTAGATAAAACAGTCGTTAGCGCGTCTCTCTCGGCGGGAAAAGAAAAAGTCGAAGCTCAGAGAAGGCGCGCTCGGTCGAGCGAAGAGCGCGTAGATTGAAACAACCGCGTGAAAGCAGATAATAGAAAATAGCCCGCGTATATCGCAGTTATCAGGCCGCAGATGTGCAAGATTAACGCAAGGGCTGAATCAACGACACGCTCTCGTTGGAAAACGGCCTCAACCTTCCAAGTCGAAAAACGAGCAAGAAGAGCAAACGCGCGACCGTACATCGTCAGCGACACGACATCGGCCGTTTTTTTCGCAGCACGATTGGAAATTCGCCGTTTCCGTCTCCGATTCGCGCCCCCGTTCGGAAAACCCGCCGTTTCTCACACGAATGTCCCGCTCGCTCCCGCTCGTTGCGCTCGCGCGCGGGATAAGATAAAGAGCAATCGCACTCTAGTCGCTATTTTTATAGTTCAGCGTCCGGCGTCCGATTTAGACGGTTTCTCTAAACTCGCCCTCCCCCTCCCCTGCGTATCAACATGAGGCGTCTATATTGCGGGGAATAACAAGTTTCGCGCTGTGCCGCAGCGATAGCTCGCTGATTAACGGAGCGGAGTTCTCGGTATTAAGCTAATTAGCCGGCAGTTTGCTCGCGCTCGCGTTCTATGTGTCCTCCGGAGAGACAACAATGGCAACCTTGCTGTGGTCGCGCGCTGCGGCAGGACGATAAGATAAAACCAGGGTGATAATTGTCGGCTCCTCGTCCTTCCCTGCACTCTTGCGGTTTTTTTCCTTTCCCGGTAGGTCGGGATCGCGTACGCCTTTCATCGGCGATGCCGATGCTCGCGAGCCTTGAACACTCCTCGGAATGATCGTCATCGTCGCGTGCGTTCGCCTCCTCCTCGTCTTCGCCTTTATCCTCTCTCTCTCTCTCTCTCTCTCTCTCTCTGCGATTTCTGTCTCGCGCTTTTTAATGTACCCGAACGATCGGTGAGACGACCAGGCGTCCCGCTCTTAAACGACCCGTCCAATTATCATCTCGCGTCGTGTCCACACTAAGGACGCGATATCCTTTACGACGAAAGGTCAAGCTGTGCATTTTAGTCGCGATGTGAAGCGCGATATTATCATTACGTGACATCGATATCACGCGCTCCGCGAGACCAGGGCGCGTTTCGCCCTTTGACGAGAGTTTTGCTACGTCGGGATCGCCGTTAGGACCTCTGCTCTCCGCAGGAACACGATAGATCCGAGCCTGACGCTACGTTGCCGGAGAAGCAACGGCTGCTGGTGCCGATAGAGCCGACACGGAAGAGGAACACCGATAATATGGCGGAGGTCTCGCTTGTTTCTTTGTCAAATGTCATCGGCTCTGATTGCAGACTATCGTAAATATAGATAGACCTCGCCGAGGTTTTTTTCCCTTCCTCCCCCTCCCGCGTTCGGCCTTTCGTTCCTTCTCTTCCTCTTCTGAAAAGGTTTTTTCCACATTTTTCTCATTTTTCCTCCCCGCTGCCGTTCCGACAACCCGATGATCTCTTTTTCCGCCTGTCTTTCCTCGCCGACGCTCGGCTCCAAATTAATGGCTTCCTCGGTAGATACATTCCGTACTATCGCCAGATCGTCGCCTCCTGAGTGCCCTTGCCAGGGAGGTGATAGGGTGAATTGGGAAACGCTGTTTGGCTCGGGTTATCAGAGTGAACGCCTAGCTGTCGACTTGGCCGTTTGGCTGAATTTCCCAAGAAGTATGTCCGATGTAGCAAAAAACTCGATAACGGAAAACGATACGCACGTTAAGGCTGACTGGACAGTCAGATTGCTGAAAATTCGTGCTTGTTTTTGTGAATATTTTGTGACGAACTGAAACTAAATGTGCAAGAATGAAAATTTTAAAAGTATATTTATACAACATATGAAGAGTAGAAAAATTTTGTTTATTAACAAATACTCATATAAATATACGATATATATATATATATATATATATAGCTGAAATATATCCTCCTTTTTTTTTCAAGTTGTCGTTTTTGCAGTAATATCTCGGCTCTCGATGGTCCGATCAGAGCGAATTTTCGGAGCTAGAAATCTTGAGGAGGCTTATCATTATCCGGTGAACCATTACGAAACCATTACAAAAAAAATCGAACAAAATTAACAAAATGGCAGCTATTATTAGGAAAAAATTCAAATTCTTCACTTCTTTCGCAATAAAAAAATGTATATCTCGAAATGAAATATTTTGACGCAATTGTCCATGGTTCATCCATGGAGAGCCAGATGAACAAATATTATTGTTTTAAAATTTCAAATCGGTATGTAGCTCAATTTCGGAGAAATCATTGCAAAAGATTGAACAATAAAATTTCGAGAAAGACGCACTTGAAATTCAAGTGGACGTATATTTATATGAATATCTGTTAATAAACAAAATTTGTCTACTCTTCATATGTTATATAAATATATGTAAAATTTTCATTCTTGCACATTTATTCAGTTCGTCACAAAATCATGATGAAAAACAAGCACGATTTTTCAATAATCTGACCCTGCAGTTCCCTTAACGTCTTATCCGTTTGATTTTCACGCTGGAGGGAGAAGCTCGTTGAAAAAGAAGCGCGTGTACGACGCGTGAAAGTTCTAATCTTATTTTCCTCACTCTTTCTCTCTCTCTCTCTCTCTCTCTGCTTTTCTCCTCGCCTCCCTCGCTTTTGTTTTTCTTTTTATTTACACGTTGCGGCGATTTTCCGCAGAGTGACACTGTGGAACGCGTCGGACCCGGTGAATACGCGCTACGGAATTACGCCATCGGTTACCTGAAAATGCGCTCGAGTTACGGCGACCGGAGCGAGAGGCAGCTGAGCCGACCACTTGAGAGTCGTACCCTCGTAAATCATCAGGGTGTTCGTGTCAGCGATTACGAGCACCATCAGCTTGCCATCCGGTTCTATAAGCATCGCCGCTCAATTAGCACACTTATTTCCTACCAGTTAAAAGTAATTAGGCGTGTCGCATCGCACGCCGACGATCGTCTACGAGCGAGATTCTTCGCTTGCTTGTCTCTCTCTCTCTCTCTCTCTCTCTCTCTTTTATTTCTCCTTGTCGCACGAGATAGAAAGAGAGACGGAGAGAAAGAGGAGATCGAAAGAGGAGCAGCGAAATGCCGAGCAACGATAACAATAAGCGGTGTATCGAAGCGATTTTACTTGTTTTTTCCTCCCTCCCTCCCTCCCTCTTTCTCTTTTAAATTTTAATTTCGTCTTATTGATAGTACCTATCACGTAAGCTTGAAAGCAGAGCGCCTTGTACTCGAGCCTTTTCGTGTACTTGAGCGAGACGCAATTGTCCTTGAGACAGTAGAGATTTTTCTCGCCGAGCACGAGGATCCCGACCTCGAAGCTGCTCAGGGTAACGGCGTTGATGTCGAGAACGGCTTCCCCGATGTTGTAACTCCAGTCCGGCTCCAGATGCTTCGAACCCTCCGCGCGATCCTTGTTGCCGCCAAATTCCGCCATGCTTTTGTACCTGCGAAGCAACGAGGCGAAGGTATTCGCGCGAGCGCGTCAGTGCGCTCCTTTCTCACCCGCGAAATCGACACTCGTAAGAACCAGCGCTCCCCCCTCCTTTCTGCCCCCGTTCCCGATGCCGACCTTCAAGTATCTAAACGATTAAGTATCTCGCTGCCCTCACAGCGCGCTCCGTCACAGATTCAAAGACAACGACAGTTGTCGCGGACACACCGTCTCTCCTCTCCTCTCCGTTTGCGCCGCCGAATCGCAAACTTGAGAGACGAGGCCGCAACCCGATACGATCGCGGCAACCCGTTATCTGTTACACCGGCAGGTGTTCATTGACGCTGAGGGCTTACTCGGAAGCGAGACTCGTTGGAACCTGCCTGTAGCACTCGAGGACCCACGACGAGCTCGGCGTCACGAAGACGTCGTTCCGCGAAACGTAGACGATCGGCTCCGGCAGCAGCCGATTCCCGAGAAGCAGGTCGAAGGCATGGGTCTCCTGCTCGTAGAAGAGGAGCGCGCCGTCCAGGCATTGGACGCAGAGAAAGTCCCGACCCCGCACGCCGCCGAACGGGCCCGTCGTCAAGGTCGCCGGAAATCGCGGCAGCGGATGCTCGTACGCGACTTCCAGGTCGCAGCGGTCCCCTGCAAAGGTACGCGACATTTCAGCTCGCTCGCTCCTGATCCGCTTCTCTCGCGCGACGCGCGAAACGCGAAAGCGTTCTCTCTCTCTCTCTCTCTCTCTCTCTCTCCCTCCCCCTCTTCTTTAGTCGCTCTTCCCTTTTCTCATCTTGTCCGAAAGCGATGCTTTTTAAATCTGCGTTGGAAACGAGAAGAGTCCGAGTCCTTGAAACCTTGACCGAGAGAGCAAAGTCTGAGCTAGGAAGTAGCTTCCCAAAGTCGCCCGGGTTTTTTGCGCGCGTCTCACCGCTTTCACCGCAATTTAATCGAGTTCGGCTTTCAACGAGGGCATTCAAGCGAGATGCTGCTCTTGTTTTCTCTCTTGTCTTTTTCGGAGAATATTTGGCTGGTGAGCAGCGCGCGCGGCCTTGTGACAGGCCTAGGCGATAAAACGCCGTTCCATTTATCGAAACGGGATTTCGCGTCGACCATTTGAGCGCGCGAAACGACGCGATAGCGCTCCTTGTCGCCACTTCCGTCAAAAATCGTCGACAAATTGTTATGCAAACGCGCGATGCATCGCGCGCAGCGGGTAGGGGTCTCGGCGACTCGCGACGCAGAAGCTAATTACATCAGCGATACATCAGCATTAGCGGCGTTTGTATTTGCGGGATACGTCGGTCAATTAGCACGACTTCTTTGTAATTTCCCCCGACGAAGCTCGCGAGGAAAACGCGAGAAAACATCCACCGATAACTCTCCGATTTTTCATGCTCCGCCTTGTATTATTATTTCTGCTCGTCGGACCGATCGCTACGTATTTCTCGCTCGCGACGACGGTCTCTCTCGCGCGTTTCTCGGATTTCCTCGACTGCTGAAACGACGCGCACGCCCGTTATCGCGACGGTCGAGAATCCGCCGCGCGTCTCTATCGGAGACGGGCGATTACCTCGACGTTAAATCAGGCCTCCGATTGTGCAGCCTCCGTAGACACGCGTATACGTTGCGGTTAATTGGAGGAATAAATATGCGAGATTGATGTGCGACGCTCGGCCGGCGCTAGACAAGCGGCGAGCCGGCGAACAATCGCGATTCCTGTCCGTATATAGGTCAGGCCGCAATTCATCGCGGCGGCGCGGCAGGCAGCCGCGTCCGGACGAGAGCGGATCAGTGTTTTGCGGCCCGCACGTACACTACAACGCGCGGCGCGTTATAACGACCGCGTGAGGAAAAAAGATGAGGACCAAGTCCGCCGAGGAGTCACGTCTCTCGTCGGTTCCTACGTATCGTGCGAACAGAGAGAAGGAGATTTTATTCTTATGAAATTAATATTATTAATTTTATAAAAATTACTTAATTAATTAATGTTTATAAGATTAATAATATTAATGAAATGCAATATTTATAAATTAATGAAATTATAAAATTAATATCTTAAATATATGCATTATTTGAAATTTCGAGACGGAGAGACGGAGAGAGAGAGAGAGAGAGAGAGCGAGCGAGAGCGAGCGAGCGACAAAGAAGGAGAGGAAATGATAACCGGAGACGAACCGAGACGCAGACAGAAATCGCCGCGGATAGTCGCGTTCTCGCTTCTCGCAATTTCTCCATGTCTTTATCCGCGGAGGGGAATCGCAAAGTACTCGAAACGCAAATATAAACGCAAAGCGGACGCGAATCGTTGCGAAACGCGCTTGGTTGTTGTTGGGCAGATTTAACGAGATACTAGCTCGAGGCGCCTCTCTATCCCCGGATCGTGATCGTAACGTTGGAAAACGGCCGAACCGGTCATTTGGCGCCGGGCGGGCCGGTACTTCGATAAGTGCTTTTAATCGATGGCCGCGACGGAAATTGTTGCCACGACGTTTCTCGTCGATTGAAAATTATTGGCCCCTCGATCCGCGTCCGCGTCGCGTCTCTCACCGGGGAAACTTAATCTTTCCGAGCGCGGCCGCAAATCTTTATACGCGCGCCTCCTCCGAGCCGCGTGTTCCTAAGGCGCACTCGCGGGCGACATACGAAAGCGAGTATCGTGTTCTCGCTTACGTTCGAGAGAGACACACGCCAAATGTAACGTACAATTAGATATTTTCATGCAACGGCCGTTATATAGACGAGACGTTTACATAAGTTTCTAATGCTTGACGCAGCGCGTCGATCTATTTGTTTCCGCGCGGTTGGCGCGGCTTACGTAATCCCCCGGCATTTTATGCGTACACAGCCGCGTAAATCATTACAGTATCGGTGATCGATAATCGCGTGTCTCACATGGCGTTCTCTAGGGTTAGCAGAGCGCCTTCGACTCCTCCTTGATCTTTCGCTCGCTGCGCGCGCGAGGAAAACTCGTCGTCGTCGTCGTCATCGTCGTCGTCGTCGTCGTCGTCGTCCTCGTCGTGGCGAGCGCGATCGCGGGAAATTAGAAAAAAAAAAAGTCCGCCGAGGCGTTACGTAAATCGCCACGATGGCGCGATGGCGAGCGTCGAGAAAGAGGGAAGACCACGGCGATGGCGTGTCGGTGTTTCGAGTTTTCGATCGACCGCGATCGCGAAACCGAGCGAGACAGCGCGACGTGTTACGCTGCACTTTGATACGCGATATCGCGATCGCGGGATAAACAGGCGCGCGGAACTCCCTGCGTGAATATCTGCCTCGCCGAGGCAAATTCGCGCAAATCAGAGCAAAGTGTCGAGGCGACGGTATTTTGTGACGGCTTTTTCGTGTACAACTTCGGGGCTTGGCCAGAAGAGCGAAACAACACCGTGGCCGTGGCTCTTTCAAACGAGTCGTGTTAAATTGATGATCGATAATTGCAATTCTACTCTAGCAAGTCGACGCGGCGCGAAAGGCAAATTATAATCGTGACGTAGCGGTAGCAGCGACGATCATCGTAGTAATGGCACTAGCGGCAAACATGATAAACGATTGTTAATGTAGCACTTAATGACGACAGTGACAAGTGAGAAGGGGCTTAGAGACGCAAAATGTGCAACGGAATGCATACACAATATCTATTCGCGCCTCGCTCGTCAGGGCCGGCTTCAAATCCCAATTAGCGGCTTGAGATCCTAATTAGCGGCTTATCCGCCTCGACGAGGCGGACACCGCGAAAATTCCTGCCGCGGCTTTGCGCGCGGTTCTCAAGATCGCTCAAGATCTTGTTAGCCGCGCGTCTCTGTCTCGGGGGTTCCCTCGCCGTGCGATTAATGTTAACCGCGATGACGCTCAAATTCATATCCCGACAACGCGCGGCGCATTGTGCTGCGATCCCGCTTTATTATCAATTAAAAGAGCAGCAGAGGAGCGCCGCGCTCATGAAATGCACGAGTTATGTTATTATTATGTTATTACAATTAATTGCGCGCAACGCTTGACTGACGGGCTTGACGATATACAAACCGTGGTCGACGGATCCTTGGCTCAAAACGATACTGTAAACGACGAGCTTGGCGGGTGTCAGTATCGCGAGTCGGGTGTCCTGCGAGCTCCTGAAACAGATCGGTGTCGATACGATCGGCAAAAATGCACAACGCCAAAACGAACAAGACTGCAGTCGGGCTGCAGTCGGGCGCGATATCTAATTACAGAGACAAGGGTATATTCGTGACGTGGGCTATATTTAGTCGTATCGCAGCAGCGCGGCTGCGATACGCGGCTGCGTTTGCGCAGCCCTTCTGCGTGGAAAATCGCCTAACGCGAGATTCGTCCGAGAGCATTTCGCTCCCGAGGAACGACGAGGTCGGCGCCAATTTCTCGGCGAGAAACGCGCCGAATCGCGCCTCTGTCTCTCACTTACGAGACGAACTTTCCTGCCTTCACGTCGACGATGCACTCGCCGATCCGCGTCTCGATGATGAGATCCGAAGACTTGAAGCCGCTCGGTTCCTTGCTCTCGTCCAGCCATTGCGACGACGGCCAGTATATCCTGAGGTAGCCGCTGTGGCTGCTGACCACGATCACGTCCTTCCTGTCGGCGCCGAATAACGGCGCGATCAGCAGACTGCGCCTGTCGAAGGACTCGTTCACTCCGCACCTGGTGCGCCACCACTCTTTCGTCTTGAACAGCGACATTTCCCGCGATCCCCGCGAATCGTTCGCGAATTCGTGGCCCGCATCGACGTTCGCCGGGCTCCTCGTCGTCGGCGTCCTCGCGACGCCTCGCTCGGCAGCGGGGAACAGGTTGCTATGACACCGCGCCGTCACAACACCGCGTCGTCGCCATTAGGCGGTGGTGGAGTTGAGTCTCTCGTCGTAATTAAAGATGCATAACGAAATCGTACGACGCGCGCGCGCTGGCGTTGTTTCTGCATATCCGGGTCTTTGCTCTCAAAGTCTTTGCTCTCAAAGTCGTCGAGAAGCGCGAAATTGTACTCTCCATCTTGCGAAATTATTAATTATATTATTGTATCTTTGTCGTGCGCTCTCGACGCCGCGGAAAATCCTAAAGCTTCCTCTCACCGTAATATCGCTGAGCAAACAGACATGCAAGTTAAATTCGCGCTCATTTGCCCGCCCATTATTTGATTCCGCCTAGAGTCAAGAAGTTTGCGACTTCCTCAGCAGATGGCGGTACATTGTTCGATTGTCTGAACGACAGCGGTCGGAATGACAGATTGCTGCTTGATAGTGGTTTCCAAAGGCAAATTGAAGATAGAGTTGTTTCTCGAGCGGAGATATTAGAGAAATTGCAGTCGCACGGGAGGGATCGAAGGGGTGACGAACTTGAAGTATGAAAAACATCCGATCGAATCGTACGATGAATGAATCTTTATTTGAAACGAGGTTACAGGTGCAATCGATCGTATTTATCAGTCGCTTGTCGTGAGAGACGATTATTTATTTCAGGAAGGATCGACTTTCGACGATTCCCCATGCATATGCTCTTTCTCTCGACGCTACTAATCACACACTAAATCAATATTCATTAAGCTAACAGTGACTATCGACTTTCGCTGTGCGAAAACACGATTTCAGCAAACTCGAGATCGCGTTTTCCTCGGCTC
This sequence comes from Harpegnathos saltator, assembly GCF_003227715.2. NCBI lineage: Eukaryota > Metazoa > Arthropoda > Insecta > Hymenoptera > Formicidae > Harpegnathos > Harpegnathos saltator. The sequence continues at coordinate 465,564 of NW_020230532.1, read as the reverse complement.
GACCGCGCGGCGATCGGGAATTCAGTAAATCCGACGTTTGTTGAAGCCCTTCGGTCGAGAGTGCACACTCGCAGCTTATTCGTCAACGCATTCGACTCGAATCTGTCCTTCCCCCGCCGCAACAGCGGGGCTCGCTGTATTCCTGCTTTGCCTGCAACAAACAGGAGGAGGAAATGTGAAATGTGATTGAGCGCGGGCGACGCGAGTCGCATGGATAATTCTCCCTCTCTGAAATGAATTACTTCTCGTGCCACAACAACTCGAGCGCAAACACAATAACGCTGAGGAGCAATCCGTAGGCCATCGTGACTATCGCAAAGTGGCATTCCGTGAAACCGATGGTGATGAAGCCGGTCTGACTCGAGCACACGGGCTTGTCCGTGTACAAGCGGTGCTCGTCGCGTTGCTTGAGTCCGTATTCTTGCAGCTTCAAAGCCCTGAGGGAACGACACGCAACAGTCTCGTCGACGATGTCGGGGGACGCGCGCACAACAAAAGTCCGGAACAGACGTTGACTCGAGATTAACTCACCCGACTTTTATTATTTCCAAGTAAGGCGATTGTTTCTGTGTGACGAAGAACGGATATATCCAGTTGAGGTAATCCATGTCGGAGAGGCCACATTTCTCCTCCTCGTGAAACGTTTCCTCTATCAATTGGTAGATCGGACCTCGCCCGCCGTGGAACGCGAAGGGTTCGCTCCTCACGCGACGCACCCCCTCTTTCAAACTCATCCAGCCGTCCTTGCGACCGTTCGGCTCGATTTTCTCCCGCATGATCGCCCTCCTCACGGGATCCTGTAAAGTCTATGTCCCGACGGGAAAGTGATTATGCACGATTATCCCGATCTCGGCATCGGCACCGAACGAAGAAAATTAAGCAATTAAGGGGAAGGGGGGGACTGGAAAATCGTGCTTGTTTTTTGTGAATATTTTCTGACGAACTGAATAAACGTGCAAGAATAAAAATTTTACATTTAGTTATACAACATATACAAGAGTAGAAAAATTTTGTTTATTAACAAATACTATTCGTATAGGTATACGATACATATAGCTGAAATATACTCTCCTTTTGTTTTTTTTTCGAGTTATCGTTTTTGCAGTAATATCTCGGCTCTCGGTGGTCCGATCAGAGCGAATTTTAGCTAGAAATCTCGAGGAGGCTTATCATTATCCGGTGAACCATTACGAAAAAAAATCGAACAAAATTAACAAAATGGCAGCTATTATTAGGAAAAGATTCAAATTTTTCACCTCTTTCACAATAAAAAAATTAATATCTCGAAATGAAATATTTCGACGGAATTGTCCATGGTTCACCTGAGAGCCACATGAACAAATATTATTGCTTTAAAATTTCAAATCGATACGAAGCTTAGGCTTTCGGAGAAATCACTGCAAAAAGTTGAACAATAAATTTTCAAGAAAAACGCGTTTAAAATTTAACTGGACGTACATTTATATGAGTATTTGTTTAAAAAAAAACTTTTCTACTCTTCGTATGTTATATAAATATATGTGAAATTTTCATTCTCGCACATTTATTCAGTTCGTCACAAAGTCATGATGAAAAACAAGCATGATTTTTCAGTAATCTGACCTTCCAGTCTCCTTAACGACGCGCCTTCGCGACTGACGCGCTGACCTACCGACCTTAAAGTAGTGTCGATAGTACACGGTGTCCTCCACGCCCAGAAGCAGCGGGCTATGCAGGAGGTCCTCAGGAGTCTTGATGGAATCCGTGGTGGATTGCAAGAGAGCTACGATATTCGCCGTGTAAGCCGCATAAAGATTGAGAGAAGCGAAGAGCAGCATGAGAATGATGATCCGAGACGCGATTCGATACGGCTCGTACGAATATCCTGTAAATGTACAGTACATCCTGTAAATGTACAGTAAATGTACAGTGATGTCCTTCGGCCGAAGATACTTTATTTGCGAGAAATTTTGCTATGCGGATATATATATATATAAGAATCTCGAGCTAATCGAAATTTTCAATTTTTCCGAATTGAGTTCCGAATAAAATTACACATCGACAAAGTGTCATTTCTCTCTCTCTCTCTCTCTCTCTCTCACTCTCTTTCTTTCTTATCGTTTTCCTTTTTCATAAAGTTGCGCGCCAATGACGCGATTTAGTTGTCGCGTACCTTGCTGCGCGAACGCGCCTAGAAGGACAAGGAGATCATCGCTGATTGTCGGCTCGCCATAATTGAGTTGACTTCGGTAGCTCGCCGATTTCTTCGAAGTATCTCTATAATACTCCCACCTCATAGACAGGTAGAGCAGGCAAAAGACCAAGAGTAGAAACACGGCGATCGCTTTCCAGACGTTTCGCTCAAAGGGCAAGATGAATATATTTTTCATGGTCGACAGCAAGGGTCGTCGGAATACGAAGCAACAGCTGCGCAAGATTTCACACATTGCGTCAAAAAGTGATCGATAAGTCGACATTGATAAAAAAAGAAAAAAATAAAGAAACAGTGCGACAGATGCGACAAGGCATTATTAAATAATAGTCAACTGCATCTTTCACTCAACTTTATTTTGTGCAAAATGCATAATTACAATGTGCGATATTTATCGCCAAGTTGTGCTTTGACGTAAAGGCGGTATGCTAATCAGCATCGCTGCGTGTGTCGACGATGCCAGAGGTCAGGCAAAATCTTCATGATGACAAACTTGAAATTACGTATTGATAGACTCTCGCGTGCGTTTTGTTAATTAATAACTTAACTGTTAATTAATTGAGAGAAATTCAATTAATTGTCCTTTGATTCATTTTTATCACGAACGTTTTTGCGTCTTGCGTTGACTCTCCAAGTCCTGTCGCGCACATAAACAGTTGAAGTGACATTTTGTAGTTGCGCCGTTTTCCACTGCGCGGTGTTTCTACTTTATCGACGTAGAATAGGGGACTCTTAGCGCTTCATAGATCTTTGATTTGATTATTGACAACGTGAGCGCTGACGAGTTGCGCTTCGAGTTTGGCGCTCGTCTCTCTTCTTGATTTTCCTTATACTTTTTCTACCTTCGCTTGTCCGATGACGTGAAAACACTGGTCGTAGTTATCGAGTACATCTCTAGCTGGCTAGTTGCATTTTAATAAGACCATTATCGCAGCTATAAACGTTGAGGAATGTCGCCTTTGCGATCGCGCCTTTTTGTTGAGACGCAAACGTGCGCGTTGATCAGATGCACTTGTGTCGGTCGGACTAATGTTCAAGATATCTGCAGAATAAATAAGTGCAGGACAAGCGTAGGTCAAGGGTCTTCGGATTACAAAGCTTTCGACTCACAGAAATGATATCTATATTTATTTGCGATATGTAGAAATGGAAATATACGATCATTGACGCGAAGTACTTGTATATTTTTTTGCTCACTACGTTGAACTTTGCGTCACGCTGCTTGAAAAATTTCCCGGATTTCGCGATAGCGTGTACATACGTGATCGAGGAACACGAAAGGTAGATAAGACACTCGAGACGCTTAAAAAGTAGGGACAAGGGTGATATAGCTAGGATAAGACAATAGGCTTAAAAGGACAAGGAGATAACATAGCGCGTAAGTTTCGTCATTTCCATTATACTTTATCTTCCGGCTTTCTGCGATTGTCGTGCATCGGTCCCTTAAGTATTTTAGAAGATACAAATGTCTCTCTAATCTTGCTGGCGGCATGGGAGACCGTTTAACGTTACAACGACAACAGAGAGCGCTGCGAAGTATCTGTCGTCGAATGCAAGATGGAAAAATCTGACATGCTCCACACTGCACTTTTTGCGACTAGCATACCGCCTCTGAACTGAATGTCGCACAGCGTGCGTGTCGCAAGCGTTTATCGTAAGCGTAATCCGTCCACGCAACTGGACGACGCAATTTTACCTAGTGCGCGTGAACAAGTGGATGTATTGCACCACGTCCATGCGATCTACCACAACCAACATGCTAGGGCCGAAGTCGATCTCGCGTCGTTGCAGCATCCCCACTATTCCTTTCCAAGATCCGTTCTCGCTCTGATATCCCCAAGTGTTCGTGATGTTAAAGCTCACCCTTTCGTGCGAAAATGAGAGAAGACAGCAAATTTCAGCGCGTCTATTTTACGCCGTACGTTGCAAATTAGAGATGTGCGAATCAAGAATTTTCATGTCGAATCGAATCTGTGAAATTTTATTAATTTTCGAATTCGAATCGAATCATCGAGAAATTTAACACGACTATTGAACAATGCGAATAATGATGGAAGATTTTAATATGAAAGGGGATATTGATGTTGCGATATCATCTTAAAGTAAAATATATATATTTAAATATTTAAAGTAATTTATAATTAAGTTATTAATTGTAAGTTGGGTTAATTATAAGGGTTCAAATATACAGGCCCAGATAGCTGATGTTACGCGCAAACGTTAATGTATCTGATTATCGTATTCAAATGTTCGCGATTCGAAATTTTCGAATTCGAATAGTTCGCAAATTTATTTCGAATATGAGACCTCCTGACACAAATTTGTTTCTAAAAAACATTGACGATCTAACGATCGAGCTGAGAATTGATCTGTCTCTTGTTCCGAAGCGACATTTTTCCCTGCGCAAATATAATTGTGTCGATCGAGGAAATCGTCCGGAGGAGTTACGCCGTGGCGTTTCCTCGCGATCGAGCTCGACACTGTAAGTAACCGCTTGCGTAATTTTCGTCGATAAACACGGCGCACGCCTATTTAATTAGACTCGGCTCCATAATCCTAATTGCGCACCGCGATCGAGCGTGATTTACGATCGTGGTTTTCGACGTCCGTACGCCATAATCGTCCCGATCGCTATTATGACCTCGTTAATTAACCTTGAGATCGAGTTACAGCTTTATTACGTCGCTCCGAGCACTCGCTCGGGCAATTGGCGATTAAGAGATTCGCAGCGCGATTGACAGGATCGATCCCCTATCTGTGATCGATTCTATACTTACGTCGCATTCATCCGCTCGGTCAGGTGAAGTATCCAGATGTAATTAGCCTTCGTCACGGGGTCGATAAATTTGTTTACGTGATCGGTCAGGTGATTCAACGAGTCGGGATTCGTGATCTGCAAATTACAGAAAGAACCTTGCGAAAATATCCTGCACCTGCACCTGCGGACGCTACTTTATTCCCCCCCCCCCCGTTACTGTCGTCGCCGTCTCGCTCGCGCGCGGTCACGTGCATCGTCCATTCAACATCCGGAACGATGATCCGGCTTTCGACTCAGCCGTTGCGCTCTTCACCTTTTAAGTGCTGCGATAAGATAATGATGCTGGAAGAATGGTAATATATATATATATATATATATATCGGCCGCGCATGCGCCCGATATGCGTCTCTCTCGGAATGCATCTCGTCCGCGCGAAAGGAGCGTCTTATCGCCGTCTTATCGCGAACGAATACACGTTTTGAGTACCACGATGCTAGACTTGAGCTCGCTCCGTCGGAGATTCCGTCTTCGTGCCGAGGCGACGTCGGAGGTCCTCATTTGTAGTCCATTCTCGAGCGTCCAGTTCCCACGATTTTCCCATATCATATCTCGCTGCGGGCTCGGCTTATACACGGACGTCAGTTGGATAAAGTTATCGCCGAGCCTCTCAGCGAGGACCACGTCGCTGTCGGGATAAATGGCCAGATCCTCGAGCATCTCCTCCGCTGACAAAGCGTCGCGCACGGAAGTTAGATTAGCGTCGTCGATCGCGCTCCTTCGATCTTGTAGGAGCAGCCATTTCGTCGGGGCGACGAACATCCTCTCCGAATGCGCCTGCGTGCGCGACGTCATGTCGGGCAAACGTAATTAGCCATTAGATCGGATTAGCGTCAAGCTGGGGCGGGTGGGGGGGGGGGGGCGGGAATCTTTCTCGCGGGATCCTCCTTGCGTGTCAATTTTTACAGCGATGCGCGATTCGGCTTGATTAACGAGCGCCGAGTCGTCGAAAACGAAGAACGTAAGGGACGTGGTTTTACCTGTCGCAAAATCTCGACGGCGTAATCGCAGTGCAAGTCCAGCGCGTAGAGATTCCGATGTTCCAGGTTGTCGTGAAGCCTGCGGTCGAGTTTCCCGAGGGAGTTGCGAATTCCGTGAGTCAGGCGATTGTTCGACATCTCCCTCGATATTTTAATCGCGTCGTCTGGGGAAAGGAAACAGCGGTCGGCGTTGAGCGTTTCTTCTCATTATTCTACGCCGTTCTTTTCGTCAAGCATTAATATAAAATGCGTCGTATCGCGGACCGAGTCAAGGGCACAAATTGAGGTAGGCATTAGCAGTTTACTCTACGATTGATCCTCGGTCTCATCAGTCTCCTTGAGCACAAACGATATTTCCTCGCGATATAATTTGTGACACCGTGTGTCGATTTACAATTTATACAGCAATTCATCACGCAGCCTCTACTCTAATTTGTAAGCTCGCTCGGTCGGCATGGATTATACGAGGTTGAAAGTCTCGCCATAATCGATGCAGAGGTGCAGAGATATCCTCGAAGGCGGGAACAAGACGGGCGTCGCGTTGACGATAAACTTGAGTATAACATTGTCGACGCGACGCGACGACGCGCTCGAGTCATTTCCACGCGACATCGCGAGGATGCACAGGATGAGGAGGAGGAGCATTCCGCGAGTGCTTTTGCATCCGTCGAGCATCCGACTGCGCCGAGAAGATCCACACTGAGATTGTCGATGTGGTATCGATTATCCGCGCGCGTACCGTGCCTCTCTTCGAGTTCGCACAGCGCCATATATCGCAAGGTTCCCGCCGCCGCCCCCCCCCCTCCCCCGCGCTTGAACAAAAGCGCTCGCGAGCTCGCAGAGAGGCAAGGATGCAATCGAGCCAAATGAGCGTTATCATCGCGCGTGAAAAATTCAACGTTCGCTACGTTCGTCGCTTTGAGGCTTGAGTGTGCGCGCGCACGCGCCTTGCGCGACAAATTCGCATCGTCTCTGCGAACGAACGATTCACCGTCCAAGTTTTTTTTTTCCTTTCTTTTTCTTTTCGAGGATTCCACGTCAGCTCTCTGCAATTCGCCCCCGAATGCAGTAGTTTCGGACGGTAATAACAGGGGGAGAATTTAGAACGAGAAATCGGGCCTCTATGTTCCGCGCGCGAGAAACCGCAGCTGTGGAATTTGCATGTCGTCCGCATTCGCAGATAAAGTCCACGTATGAAGCCAGCCCTCCGGGGGGGGGGGAGCGATTATGTGCGATTTACCGAGTTTGCCATAATGACGTTTCTCGGCGATATGTACCGTGAAAGTAATTCTTTGTCATCACGATGCCGCATAAGCGTAGAGCTTGAAAAGCGAGGGGGGGCGGGGGGCGGGGGTCTCCATAATGTAACGACGGCAAATATCGCTTTATCCTTGATCACCTGCGCTAATATAATATGATGCAGATAATAGATCTTAGATTGATGGACGGCTTAATCGATCGTTCTTGAGGTAGCTTGTTGCACGGTCTACGATCCTAATTGCCGAACAAAGCGCGCATTCCAGCGCAATTACCTCGTCTCGTGTGCGTCTCGCACGTGCTCGGAATGATTCGCGAACGAGGTTAACGGGAGATAAACGAAAGATTTTCCCTCGGCGTTACCTAGGCGGTTACCGAGATGACTCGGCGCGTTTGGCGACACTGACGAAGTTTCTTCGCCGCAATGACGACGACGCGCAACACATGGCGGCTGCAAATTATGCAACGAAACGAGTTCATTAAACTGATCCTTGCATATATCGCGTCGCGTGCGATCCATAATATACGAGGGCGGTCTGAAAAGTTCTCGGCCTAACGATGAAAGAGAATCTTTTTTGTCATGAAATATGTTTTATTTTTCAATATAATCTCCTGAAACTTCAATACATTTGTTCCAACGTCTTTCCGATAATTCAGTACCATCATTTAAAGTGCGATTCCGGAAGGTACTTTTCGCTCTGGTGTGTAGTGGTGGTGGGATTCAAGTTTCATCAGCAGCAGTTATGAAACGACGCTTCAAGTCCATTTTATTTCGCTTAAAGCGACAAAAATGTGCCAAACACGCTTGAGAAATACGCATTCGAATGCGTTTTTGGTCAATTGTTAGCGAATAATGCGGCACCCATGCTTACCACAAAGCTTTCTCAACTGGTGCTACTACTCGAATGGCTCGACAGATCGAATAAAATTTTACATGGGTTTATATCAGGGATCAGGGATCACTTTCCAATACAATTATAATTTGACAGTTTCTAATGCCTGCATGTATGTGTCAGGTCGAGGAGAACTTTTCAGACTGCCTACGTATAACAGAGAGACATCATTGTTTATTAACTTTTCTCCTTCCTTCCTTCCTTCCGTTGTTTAGCAAGAATGTGGAAACGTTTTTTCTCTTTTTTTCTTTATTTATTTAGGCTCGAAAAATTCCTAACACTTCGGCCAAGTGCCGCGCGCGTGATTATCCTTCCTGCGTCGCGTACACAATTACGCCGGTAGATGGCAGCACGGCGCATGCTCGCCTCATCAGCTGATCGAAGAGTACGTGCGGCAGATGGCCGCTTGCGAGTGTGACGTGTTTAGTTCGAGTGTACCTTTGTTTACGATCATTTGAACGCACAACGATAACGACGTTATACGCGGATAAGGAGATATTGCTGAAGATGGAGCCGCAGGATATTTATTACAACAAAGCGGAATACGTCGAGACGGTAATGACGGTGGTTGAAATTGCGGTGCTCTGTTAGCACCGCAGCGTTGTAACGACGTACACTTAGACATCGGTCTGACGGAGAAAATTGACAGAGAAAATTCAAACTGAGATCTAAGGAGTATTGTGCAGGCGTTTGGCGTCTGGCAACAAAAGCCGCGCTCGATGAGTTTGATTTATTGGCGCTGCAATTTGTACTCGCGAACCCACCATCCAAAGTGTCTTTCGCGTAATCAGTACCGTAAGTAACAGAACCTAACCTCACTTCTCTTGACATTTCAGGCATCGGGGAACAAGGTGAGCAGACTGACGGTCCTGTGCGGCTCGCAGAACATCGTATTACACGGAAAAGTGATAGTACAGTCCGACGCAATAATCAGGGGCGACCTGGCGAACGTGAGAACCGGTCGTTATTGTATCATCAGCAAAAATGCGGTCATCCGACCACCCTTCAAAAAGTTCAGCAGGGGGTAAGTGAGAGAGTCGCGCTGGTGCATTATCGCTCGCGGCATCTCCGCTTATTATTGATCCGACATCGCCGCGTACCAAGGTTGCAATTGCTCGCAGCGTAACAAGCAGCGGAGCTGCTTCACACACACACACAGTCGCTCAACCTAACGCAACATGAAATTGTTCATCAGGGTCGCTTTCTTTCCCCTCTCGATGGGCAATCACGTGTTTGTGGGGGAGCGGGCGGTGGTAAACGCAGCGCTGGTCGGCTCGTACGTTTACATAGGGAAGAACGCCATAATTGTACGTAGACAATGATGTGTTTACGTCGCGAGAGAGCGCGAGAGAGAGAGAGAGAGAGAGAGAGAGGCGGGTGCTCATGAAGTCGTCACTTGTCACGCTGCAGGGCAGGCGGTCTGTCCTCAAAGACTGTTGCTACATCGAGGACGGCGCGGTCGTGCCACCGGAGACTATCGTGCCGTCTTTCACTCGTTTCGCCGGCAGCCCGGCGACGTGCGTCGAGGAGCTGCCCGAGTGCACGGTGGATCTCATGACGGACTTCACAAAGAACTATTACGAGCATTTCTTGCCGGCGCGGGTCTAACGCACGCCTCGTGCTCCGATGCTCGGAGACGCATTCACGGATACACCGAAGGTTTACTCGTCGTAAGATCTCCACGCGTTTGTGCGATTTCCCGTTCGAGCTGAAGGAAGGCGCAACATTCGTCGAGGAAGGTTTCGAGGAGATGTTTCGTTATTTGTGGTGCATCTTGCTCGCATTTATTTCAACGCAATTCAGTCTCGTTATCAATGCCGAGAATGACAATAGAGTCTGATCGCCTACTTGCTCGTTCTTCGAACGAGCGGGATTACTAACTGTGTAATATAACTTGTCAGTGTGCTGATTGTTTTGCACTACTATTAAAGTACGTTAAAGCGACGACGCGGATCGTCTCGTCCTTGTCGCGCGAATATGCGGTAACCGCGCTCGCCGGCTCGGGGTAATAAAGTTTCCTTCGTTCCCGTCTTTCGTTTCGCAAACAGACAACCTCGGGAGAACCGTCGACCGCTCCTGCTGGCTCTTTTTCTCCTTCCTCGCTGCGGATTATATACGTTTCCGCGGGCGCTCTCTTAGTCGAGGTACTCAGCGTAGTCGATGGCTTCTGCGCCCGGCGTTTCCGCGCCCTGTGTCGTCCTTACGACGTCCTTCTCGCGCGAGTTTTTCCTGCGAAGAAAGAAAACGTAACGTAATTCGCGTGCGGGATACGGCACGGTCCGCGAGAGTCTTTCTCTCTTTCGGATTCTCACTTCTTGTGCCACAGCAGCTCGAGCGCAAACACGACGGCGGTAAGCAGCATCCCGTAGCCCATTACGACCAGCGCGAAATAGCATTCCGTGAGGCCGATGGTGATGAAGCTGGTCTCACTCGTGCACGCCGGTTTCTCCGTGTACAAGCGATACTCCTCGCGATACTTCAGCCCGTATTCCCGCAGTTTCAACGCTCTGGAAGCACAGCCCTCGCGTGCAAACGTCGCTTTAAATACTCCCGACGAGGAATAATGAAAGAGGACTTGACGAGATTTACTTTCAACATTGTGCGCCGCGACCGCGCGCGGTTTCTCGCGATTTTTCCGCGGAAGAAACTCTACCGAGACACATTTACCCGTTCTTAATGATCTCCAAGTAAGGCGATTGCATTTGTACGACGAGCAGCGGATCGAGGACGTTCAAATAATCGATCTGAGTGAGACCGCACTTCTCCTCCTCCAGGTATGTGTCTTGCATGAGCTGGTACACCGCACCGATCTCGCCGTGGAATGCGAATAGCTCGTTTCTTACGCGACGCACGCCCTCGTCCATAGTCATCCAGTTGGGCTTGCGTCCTTTCGGCTCGATCCTCTGCTCCAGGATCGCTTTCCTCACGGGATCTCGAAAGGCCTGCGATTTCAACGTAAGGAAGGTACGCGCCGATTTATTCGATTCCTTCGCCCCGCCCCGCTGATCGGGGGGTTCGATCACTCGCCGTAAACGCGAGACTCGAGGCGCGCGTAACGCGCTAATTAATCTCGATCGACGAACCTTAAAGTAGTGGTGACTGTACACGACATCCTGTGCACCCAGCTTCAAAGGACTGCGCAGGAGATCCGAGAGCGTGCGTATGGAATCCGTCGTGGACTGCAGCAGACCCACGATATTCGCCGTGTAGGCCGCGTAAAGACTCAGAGATGCCACCAGCAGCATCAAAGTGACGATCCGAGTGGAGACTTTGTACGGCTCGTAAGCGTATCCTGCGTGCACGGACACGGGCTTCAAGTTTATCGTCGAGACGCTCGAGAATACTTTATTCGCGAGAGACCGCGAATCTTTTTTTTTCTTTTTTTCTTTTTTTATTTCGACTCGGATGAATCGGGAATCGGCAAACTTTTGTTTTTCTCCTCGATTCTCGCACTTGGCGAGTTCTCCTTGAGAATCATTACCTTGTTGGGCGAATGCGCCCAGGAGAACGAGAAAATTATCACCGACCGCCGGCTTGCCGGAATTGAATTGGCTCCAGTAGCTCGCCGACTCGGGCGAAGCGCCTCGAGAGTGCTCCCATTTCATCGATAAGTACAGCAAGCAGAAGACCAATAAGAGGAACACGGCGATCGCCAGCCAGACGTTCCGTTGGAAAGGTAAGACGAATATATTTTTTACGGTCGACAGCAACGGTCGTCGAAATACGAAGGCCGATCTGCGAAAAACCTTTCCTATGCATAGGCGCGCCTGCGTTAATTTTTAAGCACGCATAACACGAAAGATGCTACAATAATGTAATATACGAGATCTAACGAGATAAACCGACCGCGTCGATGGCTTTCAGCGGAGCGTGGAACCGTTACGTCTCTCCGCTTTCGTCTCCGGAAAGAGACGAAAAATAACTACATCCCAAAAAGAGCACAGTATTTCAGAACAAGCGGAATCATCTAAATTTTAAAAGAGGATTTTACTCTCATGTATGGCCTCGAGAGGAGAGGATTCCTCTTAAATTAAGGGGAAAATATTACAAACACATTATTCTCAAAGTCCGAGGAATTAGAGGAAAATTAATTGGAATAAGAGGAAAACGGAATAACATCTAGTAAATTTTAGACGAATGCTTCGCTTGAATCGCTTCATCGAGAGAGGAATCCTTTTCCTGTAAAAGGCTTACGCTCAGGATATGAGACTATGGGGAAAAAATCACTTTGCACATAGGATATTCTTTTTTTTGCTGGCTGCATAACGAAGGACTGGCTCCGCGCTCGTTTTACCTGGTGCCCGTGTACAACTGAACATATTGCACAACCCCGATGCGTTGCGGAATAAAGAACGTGGTGGTGCCGCCGATGTCGATCTCGCGTCGCTCCAGCATCCCAATCATCCCGTTCCAAGAGCCGTTCTCTCCGCGATATCCCCAAGAGTCCGTGATATTGAAACTCACCCTGTCACGTGTGAGGCAAAAGTACGCAGAATTTCAGGTACGTCGATCGTGACAAGCCGACAAGTCAAAATTTGCCGAATCCTCGCTGACACGAATCCCTCTCGATGATTATCACACGAGAAGGAGAGTAACTGCGCCGTAATATTTTCCGTCGCGTTGTGACGAGTTTGATAGCAGGTCGCGCGCGACCGATCAGTTCACGCCACGATCACGAGTGCTGTTTATACTTGACACTTCGTGTGACAATCGATAAGAGCGGCATGCGTTTCTTCGGTCTTCATTCATAAGTCACGCGCCGTTCCCCGAGCAGAGAGACGTCGGAGATCGGACATCAACAGGATCGTTAAGGGGGGGCTTGCTTTCTCACTCGCGGGCTCAAAAAGATCGATTTGTTTTTTATTTTTTATTTGTATTCCTACAATTGTGTGTAGAATCACCCCTGTGAAAGGATTTTCTGAAATTCATGGCTTTAACGGAGCTACGAGCTGAAATACGTTAGCGCGCACGGCCGTTGTTTAAGTATATCTAAACTTTCAAACGCGTTTTTCTCGAGACTATGTTTCTCGACCTTATCGAACTGATAACTAAAAAACTGATAAAGATAGCCACTTCTTTTTGTTTCACTTATTCCTGATATTTTTGCGCTAGGAATAGACTAGAATAGAGCTTTCATAACAAAAATTCGATTGTTTATAAGTGAAAATATACAGAAATTTATTACAGAAAAAACGAATTGCTTTTTGGGACTGACGCGCCACTTTTATAAATTTCATTCAGTTAACTTCGTTCTAGTCTATTTTCCTTAGCGACACTCATCTAGATCATGAAAGTTGGTTGTTCTTTCAATTTCAAATAATACCTAAGAGCTGCATCACTTCCGTAGCAGGAGCGTGTTTTTTTTTTCTTTGGTGGATCTGATTTCGGATGTCATTTTCTATAATAAATACGTATATATATATATATATTTTTTTTTTTTTTAATAAAAACTATATTTCTGCAGTACAATAGTTGTACAAATATATGCAAACACCCGTATCTTTCTATATATAATAGTTTTCTAAAAATAAATTCACAAAAATGGATCATTTTTTGAGCCCGCGAATGAGAAACCACCCCCCTTAATGAACTTACGTGGCATTCATCCGGTTTACCAAGTGCAGTATCCAAGGGTAGGTAGCTTTCGTCACGGGATCCACGGTCTTCTTCTCGAAGTCGGTCAGATGATTCATCGTGTCGGGATCGGTAATCTGTAATTGCGAACAGTCTCGCAGTATGGTATTTACTCGTATTTACCTTGACGCGCGTGTAAAACATCGACTGACGACGAGTCGATGACTCTCGTCTCTTGAGACGTCGAGACGAGAGCGCATTTTTACACGGCTTGCCGTGTAAAAATACGCGAGCGCGCGAGGTTTCAAGTACCACGAGACAAGACTTGAGCTCCGTCCGATGTAGATTCCGTCTCCGCGCCGAAGCCACGTCGAGAGTCCTCATTTGTAGTCCATTCTCGATCGTCCAGTTGCCGCGATTTTCCCATATCGCACCTCGCTGCGGGTTCGGCCGATACACGGACTTGAGCTCGAGAAAGTCGCCGTCGAGTCTCAGCGCGAGAACCACGTCGCTGTCGGGATACACCGCTAGATTCTCAAAGATATCCAACACCGAATCGTCGTACGTCGGAGTGGCTTCACTGCCGTCGTCGTGGCCGCCATCAATCGTGGTCCTTCGATCTTGCAGCAGCAGCCACTTGGCCGGGGCGATAAACATTTTCCTCGAATGCGCCTGTCGTGCGTTAACGTTTAATCGGAGATGAGCAATGTGGCGTTGTTTTATACCTGTCGCGCGGATTATATCTATCTACCTGTCGCAAGACCTCGCGAGCGTAATCGCAGTTCAAGTCCAACACGTACAAGTTTCGGTGCTCCGAATTGTCGTACAGTCGCCGGTCGAATTCTTCGTACAAATTGCGAATACTGTGCATCAGACGATGTCTCGATAGCACTCTCGACAACTTGACCGTGTCGTCTGAGGGGAAATTGAATCAGCATTAATTAATTCTCTCTAATTCATTAATTAACTCGCTTACGAGTTTGAAAATTCCGTAAACACCACAGACCCATATTCTGAACCTTCTTTTCGGTCACTAAGAGCCGCTTGTTCCAACTTCTTGGTAAGGTTAACTGACAGTTAAGTCATATGTCTGTCTTTGTCTAAATTGAAGGAAAAACAATGTTAAACGTATGATTTAACTGTCGGTTGACTTAACAAGAAGTTGTTGGAGCAACCGGCCCTAAAAATGCCTCTAAAAGTGGCTTACAGTCAGAGTCAGGAGGCTCATAAGCCTCCTTTTACAGTCGCTTTTAATGGTAAGAGAGAGAGAGTTCAGAATATATGAGCCATAGAGTATAGACCGAAGTAACGATGCGCGTCAATTGATCTTTGTATCTTGACGTTGCATCAGTCCGACGAAAATTGAAAATATAGACTTGGTAGCGAGCGAGCGAGCGAGCGAGCGAGCAGCTCTTTGTGATCTTTTCTAGTCGGGTCATCGTTTTCCATCGATTATCGCGGAGAAAGATTCCCTCTTTGGCGCGCGCCATAAATCATAAATATGAAAATCTTGCCATCGCTGATGCACAGGTGCAGAGACGCTCTCGTTGGTAGGAACAAGACGGACGTCGCGTTTACCAGAAATCTCACGATCACGTCGTCCACGCGAGACGACGCGATCGCGTGATCGCCGAATGGCAGCGCGATTATGCACAGCGCGAGGAAGAGAATCATCCCGAGCGTTCCTGTTATCGCTAAACGACTGCGGCGACGGTCTCGGCGGGATCGTCCGTAGTATCGATCATCTCTCTCTCTCTCTTTCTCTCTCGCGAGGAACCGCGCATCGTAGTAATCTCTCCGCATACATAGCGAATGCAAATAATTCCGCGCAATCCTCCTCGTGCAATCGTCCGCTAAGCGAAACGCGAGTACAGCACGGAGCCAATCGAGGTAACGAGCATCGTTACAACTCGTAAAATATTTAGCGTGGAACATCGAGTTAGCGTAATAGATTGCTCGTCAACGTTAGCCGTTATCCATCGTGGGCGTGTCCTTCTTCGTCGAAATCGTTTTCCCGATTCCACCAGCTTTCCCCGTTCTCACGTGTGCTTCCTCGAGTGCGCGATTTCAGACGATAATGGTAGCGTAAGAGATTAGAGAAAGAGAGAGAGAGAGCGAGCGCGTCTTGCTCTGCGAAGAATCGCAGCTGTCAATCGAATGTCGTTCTCTCGTGTTTTCTTCTCGCGAAACAAAGTATCGCACTTGGTCCGCGCGTATTCAAAACGCGCTGATCGGTTTTTTATCATCGCCTTCAATTGTTGTTGATTGTCCATATGTGTCGGAAATGATCAAACGCGAAGCGGCGCATATGGCGCGTCAAGCGTGACGCGCTAATTCGTTCTAGAAAATAGAAAGGCAACAGCAGCCGCGGTTAATTAAAGGAGCGAATATTTTCAACTGGTGGTCAACTGTAAGTGTGATGATGGGTTGACGGAAACACTCGAGCGTATTTCCAATGCGACACAAAACGCACGTACCATTTTCCGCCGTTAATCGCTCGTCGCACACAACACCTGCCGCTGTAAATGCGATCATAAAGTGATAAAGATATAATGAGCACGCGCGATGTATTGTGCAAACTTCCGCGACGGTCGCATGTGCATGCAGTATGTGACTTGATCCTCTCTCCCCGGCGTATCGGGCGTCTGTCGCTTAATTGCGAAGTCCGTTTGTTAATTGCGAATCGTGTCGTCGTATTCCCGACGCATTCTACACGTCGCGAGTACGCCTGTACTCACCTGAATTTATTTCTCACGTTCCTTTTCTTTTCTACTCTGGAACGTTAATTATGCTTCATCGGGATCTAGTCGGATGAGTCACAAATTCGATCGAGTGATTTTCAATACGATGAGCAAGACAAGCTGTCGAGAGAGAGAGAGAGAGAGAGAAAAAACGCGTCGTTCCTCTGGAACATCCTGTTCGTGCGGAACGTGTTCGCGAAGTGATCGCGCGGCACGTAGCGACAATTAAGCGCAGCGCTGTGGTTAGCGAGCGAATCGTCGCGTATGAGATAGATGAGATACGCAAGGTTCAGCACCTGCACGCGTCGCTGCGTTTAACGTGGGTAGGTAGCGATCGACGTAACAATGCAAAATGAAAAATCGCGGAAAAACGCGACGACGAAGCAATCACATCGGGCTCGAGGATGCTGCGACGCGAATATGGCCGGCACAGGGACTAGCAAACGTAAATATATCAGGGCTGCCGGAAAGTCTCTTCGTCTTTTCGACCCTGCTTAATTAGCGCAATTATAATATTGCTGCGTTAACAGGACGAAATTTAATTATGATTCTAAATTAATTAGCAAAACTTTCTTTACGGTATATATCAATTTTCATCGAACCAAGTGAAGGACACATACGTCGTTGTATGTTACTTGAGTTTCATCGTGGATCAAAGGCAACGGATGCAGTAAGAAACATCAACACAGTGTGAACAGTCAAGGAGCTGTTGATGTAAGGATCTGCCAGATGCGATTCGCGAGATCTCGTGAGGGTGATTTTAGTCTGAAAGATTAACCGAGATCTGGTCCGACCGAGCATTGAAGGCTGCCATTTCCTAAGGGTAAGCTTGATATACTGTAAAGAAATATTGCCAATTAATTTAGCATCATAATTAAACTTCGTCCTGTTAATGCAGCAATATTATAATTGCGCTAATTAAAAGGATTAAAAAGACGGTGGGAGACACTTTCCGGTATACCGCCAATACGTAAAATTGAGAGGGAAAGGACCCACTTCACGTGCGTGAAGTACCTCGAGATACCTTTGAGTGTCTTGTCACAGACGACACTCAATTTACATTGAGAAAAGTGAGACTGATAAACCTTGCCGATCGGTCGCATCGATAACTCGCGTGAGTAGCTAATGATCGGCACGTGAGACAAGCCTCCTGCCGCTTCGTTATCAGCGCTTGCTTATGAGTTCCTTATCACAAGACAAAAGGCAAATATAGTGACGCCGTGGCGTCGTACGCTCGCACTCGCACTCGATTCGACATATGTGCGTTCGGGAGATTGATCGTCTTGTGATTAGGAATCCTCGAAACGGGACTCGCAGCGCTTTTATTATCGTATCGAATAACGATCGTTGACGAAAGTCTGCGAAAGGCGCGCGCGCGCGCGCGCGCGTTTCGATTAACACCCGCGGAGCACCGTCGTGATTCTAGGATGACGGATCCGGATTGCGCAAGACGCGACTGCAGTCTTGGCAAAGTCGTTCGTCGAATGATTGAAATATGATTTGATTACGCGGAATGACGTACGATGAAGCGCTTATATAAAGCGCTTTCCGTGTTCAGCACGCGAAATGTAGAGCAGTAATTTGGAGATTAATTGCGGTTTCTCCATCTCCGATGAACCGTAAAGAAATTTTCCGCTGTGCGTAGCGAGTCGACGAAGGATTTCGGACTCGGCTCGTCGTCGTCGTCGTCGTCGTCGTCGTCGTCGTCGTCACGCTGCTACACTTTCTCGCGGTCGAAACGCGGAGCCGATGCGAGCGGGGTATAATTACGAGCGCGCGCTTTCGCCGCGAGACACGTCACGCGACAAAAGTCGCGCCGCGCACGATTCTCGATCTAAAAAAATCCATTGTTGAAGCACGGTCGATGCTGCCGGCTCGGCGCTTTCTGCCGAGTGCATCGACTGAGAATATCATTGCAAGGACGAGTCGTAAATATTGCCGAGCCAAAGTCGCGAGGTTTCAACTCAGCGCACGAACAAAAGAAGAACAACAGAGAAAGTGTAACATTCTTTCGCGATATGAAGAGCGCGCAGGATAACGTGTATCGCATCGGTGGGGGTGACGTATTTCGTGTCGCGCACGTGACACACACATATCCCTGTCGTGTACGTTGTTTGGATGAATGACAATGTTAAGAACCGGAATTGACGGAAGTGGAAGAGACGGCCGCGACGAGATTGGTAGAAAAACCGCGGCCGGCAGTCGCCATGTGGTTGCTCAAACGTGCCAGTTTGTCGATCCGCGAACGAGGTCGCGGTGATGGGGTCTGTAGGTCACAGCCAGAGACTCCTTGGCGACGACGATGACGACGATGACTCGCCGCGCGCGAGAGAGTCATTTCCTCGCGGAACGATTCCGACGCGCACGCGGTCTCCCTTTGGAAGACGGGGAAAAGTCTGAGTTTCTCCTCGCGAGCAAGCTCGCGCTTTGGGCGATTGTCGAAAACTTTCGCGGAGTCTGCGAGTGCGCGGCGCGCGGCAGTTTCCCGAAGAGAGACGCGAATTTCGTTTCTCTTAACAGCGAGGTTTTCGCGCGTACACTGAGAGAAAAGTACATGATATTTGGAACTATAACGATATAGTGACTAAATTATAGTCCGAAATATCATAATTATAGTAACTATATATGGTATATTACCATAATATCGGTAATAATTACGACACAGGCATGGTATAACCAACCATATAATATTTTTACTACGAATTATATGGTAAATTAAACTAAAATTATTGTATGGATGCAAGTATAAAATGGCAGGTAAAAGTAACTCTTTTATACGGTGAATATTACCAGAATATTTGCTAAATGATGACAGATGTAACTATGTGAATATTAAATCTCACTATATTTGTGAAATTAGCATATATATGTGGTAAAGGTAACTAAACGCAATTATTTCAGACAATCATTGACTATATATTTGTGTTTATTCTACTATATTTTGCAGGTTTCCACGAACTAACATAAAAATATGGTTGACGCCAAAATGAACAATAAAATATAGTGAGAGATTATAGTTAATTCAACTATATTTTTCTACCAGTGTAAAGTCGCGCGGAGAGGAAAGACGTTTGTTCTTCTTCCCTCTTAGCGATTACACGCGGTGGCGAGTGCGCTGAGGTGAATAGTAGCCGAGAAACTTGAAATATCTGATATCAATTTTTATTGATTGACTGATGGTTAAATATTGACGTAACTGTACCGAAACGGCGCATGTCTCTCGCAGCGCGTTCGCAGCGGTTGATTTATTCAATGACGTCGCGACAGAAGTTACAAAACTGGAATGGCGTCGCCTCCCGCCTATTCCGTCGGGCTCTTATTTTCACGCGGCAAAAAATTCATCCGACTCGGTCGAGCAGCCGGATTGTGACTTTTTGGCTACGCCAAATCCCTGACCGTTGCGAGATCAATCGCAAGCGACGCAATGTCAACGCGTTTCGGATACGCTCGGTGGTTTCACTCGCGTTAGTCGTTAATCAATGATCATTCCGTAACTCTTGACGCTGACAGTCGTCAGCGTTTACGTACGAGTGCGCAAAAATCTGTGGTCAATGAGGAACAAGAACAAGTCGTGGCAGTTCCTTTCCGCGAGTAAATGCCTGCGCGGTGAATCCTTTCGACGATACCTGTTGGCCTTGAATCAGCACTGCGAATAGGTTCGGCGATATACGTGAATCTAACACAAGCTCGTTGGTATATCGCGACCGACGAAACAATCAATATTAATTAATTTATTTACGTTTATTAAATACACGTGTGTGAGATATCTGATCGCTCGTCACGCAAACAATCAATCAATCACTCGCTCGCTCGCTCTGAACCGAGTTGAATGTTCTCAAAATAATAACTCGCGATGGATCGCGAGAAAAAGATTAGCGATGGTGAAATTGCGCTTCTACCATTGCGAAGCAATTGTTAAGATTATTCAGCTTCCTTCTTGGAATCACAAAATTACTATTTATTAAAAAATAATCTGACGGTATATTTGTGCGCTGCTAATCGAATCGGCTAATCGTTAAACTTGGACACGTCGTTGAAATTCGGATATAATCTTCGTATAATACTCGGTATATTCTTCGTATAATATCCTCTCGTTCGGCGAGAGGATTAAGATGAGAGACATTCGCGATAATCTGAGGACAACGTTCTTTGACGTGTTTTTTTTTTTTTTTTCCGAGCGCTGATTATCATCTGGCGCTCATTAATTTTAGGCTTGATTGATTTTGCGTTTATATCGAGAGAGAGAGAGAGAGAGAGAGAGAGAGAGAGAGAGAGAGAGAGAGAGAGAGAGAGAGAGAGAGAGAGAGAGAGAGTCGTAGTATCTCTCAGATGTCCGAGCGCTGTGTTGCATGAAACTGTCGCATGTCATGGCCGTAAGTATTTTTATCCTGGATGAGACAAAATTGCCCCATTTCCGACAACTGTTTGAACTATCGCGGCTTTGAATGAAAACTCTCGCTTCGGAAGTCTCATTAAATTACAAGTTCGACCATGGCGGATCGACATTAAATTGATGTTGTTGGGGTCGCATTTCGCGCAGCTTTTAGCACAATATACGATCTCACGCATTAATGCGAGGTGCCAATTAACGTCGGGCAGCGTGCGGCTTTGTTACCGCGACCAGTGGTCGCGCTAATTATATCGACGTTGAGCGCAGGTGAAAGCGGCAATTAAGTCATCCAATCAATGGAACGAATAATGGAGCGGTAATTCGAAATTGCCGATGCACGCGAGCACAAGACGTGGCTATTTCCTTGGCGTTTAAGAAATCTCCGTCGCGCATTATACTTCTTACAGCCGTTTTCCTCACAAATGGTCGCGGAAATGTGTTGTCGAAAGACTGCGTCGTTAATAGGCTGCGACCACAAGCAACGCTAGTGGGCTCTCGCATTAATAAAATATTAGCGAAGACCCGCTATTTATATCTCTTAAAGAACCGATATGATCGATTCTCCGAAATGTAAAGAGCTTCTCGTCCCTGATCGTTGTTATTGCTGTAAGCCAGACGTTAAATATACTTATATTAAAGAAACGTTACATGAGCGTACATATTGCTGCCGAAAAGGGAAGCAAGAGAGAAGAGGAAACAAATAAAAGGAAAGAAGTAAATAACATTCAAACACGAGATCCACAGATGAAGGAAATAACCGTAGTTGAAATCTGCGCCTCGCCTCGTCAATCCGAGCTTTATCGCTTTCGGAAGCGCCGCGTATCGCGCTGCGATTTGTCAGCGCACTATCAACGTTATAAAACACATCTGAAGCAAAAAAAAAGAAAAAAAAAAAGACGCGCGTCCCGTGTCTGTGTTCTGGCCGCTCGGCGGAAATCCGGCTGAATTTCCATCTTCCTCCCGGGAGAAGTACGAGTTTTCAATTCGAGAGGAGCGAACTTCGCACACACAGGTAGGATTCGGAAAAAGCGAGGCGTGTGGGAGAAGCGGCGTTCACCACCGGTGGGGCTCTCACGGAGGGATCTAATTGGCCGACGTGCGCGAGGTGTTCGCAGCTAAGTGTCGTGAGTTCGGTCGTTATTCTAACAGTGTCAGAGTGACCGTTGCGCTGTGCTGTACGACAAACAGCGACGTCGATTTCCCGTCTCGTCAAGCAGCCTCCACAGCCGATCGACTCTGCGACTCTGCGCGTCTGGCCATCCCTGGACATCCGTCGACATGGTGGAGAACGGCATGTCCCTCGATCAGAAGAAGCCGGAGATGAAGAAGCAGGAGGACACGGACTCTCGTCCGAAAGGTACGTGACGAACAATCGCTTCGAGACGGCTAAGGGCCGCAGAAGGGCTCGTAGTCGTAGTAACCGCACAGGTTGCCGACTGTACCTCATCCCCAGGACTTCGTCATCTTGCCCGAGACGAGAGGAGGGACAGTCTTCCCTCTTGTTCATTCAC
This sequence comes from Harpegnathos saltator, assembly GCF_003227715.2. NCBI lineage: Eukaryota > Metazoa > Arthropoda > Insecta > Hymenoptera > Formicidae > Harpegnathos > Harpegnathos saltator. The sequence goes on along the minus strand of NW_020230532.1, from coordinate 443,212 downwards.
GAAAATTCATCAACCTGGAAACGCTTCGCGGTCTTTTGCGCATATTGAAAAGGTTACAATTAGTTAGCGACGAGTAGTTGAAGGGCAGCGCGAGTTCGTCAACTTGCTCGGGTTGTTATAATCCTGCGAGTTCCGTGAGATCGCACAGGTTCATCGATCAAGCGTCCTCCAATTCATCATGAAATGTTCGCACGGCTCGTTCGCGGTATCATTTCGTAATGTAGACCGCGCGTTGAGTGGTCAATCGTTTGCTCGACAATGTCTGCTCGACTCTTCGTGAATAACACATATCGAAACGTGCTACTTGCTGAATGCGGGACAAAGTAGAATCTGTTGTTTCAGAATGCGCTTCAATCGCGCCTTCTTCAGACGCACCGGATCACCCGATATTTAACAATTAATTAATCAGTCGGGCATCCGGGCGTTGTGTGAGCGGTAACCTGATTTTCTCCAGAGGAAGCTCGAGCCCGTCAGAAGGAAAGTCGCACTCTTCTCGGCGCGATGTGCCGAGAATTTTTTATATCCGAGTTTATCTCGTAATAAGAAATAGAAAGAGCACGCACGACGACGAAGAAGAAGATGAAGAATGTGCGTTTGCTTTACTCTAACAATGACACGACGATTTGCGCGACATTGCCGCTTATATTGTTCCGGGCTAATTGCACGTGGTGTCACTCGAGAGTCTACATTCCGCATTTGCAAAACACAAACAAAGTATGATATAATCCCACCGGTTACACCGGCGCTGATGTTTACGTAAGTCGATCGATGCGAGAATTGCTCGGCACTTTGTTTGATGCATTCACGCGTATCTATTATGATCCGGAAATGATGAGATCACGTGATTCTCTCCCTCCCTCCCTCCCTCCCTCTCTACCTCCTCCGTCTGACAAGATTGCCAGCCAGAAAGGACGATTGAGCCCTCAGCGGGTTTTACGTAATGTCGAAAACCGTGCCGCGGGATAATTAGTATGCCATTTAGCTTGCTCTCATTACGCAGCTCTCGAATTCTCGTCGCTGCGGTTTCACGAGTGAAAACTCAACCTTCTCGCTTCTTTGTGCGACTTGAATCTCTCGTCGCGGTTATTCCTTCGCGCGATTCCTTCGACGAGCGGAGTTGCCTCGTGAGCGGCACTCTGGCGGTGCAACGAAGAGAGTTAAAACGGCGAGAGATAAGGACGATATTGTAAATCCCGGCGAGACGGCATAAATCATTTTCTTATCGAGCCGACCGCGCCATTATCCGATTTTCATTTCGTTAGCCGCGCTTTCCTTTGTCACACGAACGACGATGACGAGGTCGCGCGTCCAAGTGGAATTGAAACGTGACGAAATTTCGTCAAAGTAACCCGCACAGCCTACTATGAATACGTGAATACTAATATATAATTGCGTAGAATTACAACCCGCGGATTGGAAGCCGGATTGCCGCGTTAGATAGAGTGTCTGCGTTGTGAAAGAATTTTTTTACATAAAAAATCTAAACGCGTAACGCGTCGGATTTTAAATCGCTGAGATAACAAAGAGGCAACGAGATTAGAGAACCGTTCGCTGCAGTTGGCGTGTTTCTCGACTCAGAGAGGACTCAGCGAGGGACGAAAACTGAAGTACGTAGCAATCACGACGCAAAATGAATAACGGCGTGACGATTAGAAAATGTAATTGAAACATGGCTGTTGGTAAATGCGAGAGATCGAGAAGCGATATATCCTCGGGAAAAACTTGTCCTCCATCATGTTCGCCGAGCGATTCACTGACCTCTGATGATAATGTTGGAATTCGAATCTTTTCGTCATCTCCTAAAATCGAAGATACCTTCTTTTTCTTTCTTCTTTCGATCGCGCTCTGAGATGAGCGTCGATTGATTCTTTGACTCCTCGTGGCGCAGCAAGCAGAGCCATGGTCTCGATAATACCTGCCCGCATTCATCCTTCGTATTCGATTCTAAGTAAAAACTCGTTGCAAGGCACACTACAATCGCAACGGAAAATCTTCAAATCGTCGTCAGCCGGTATTATTCTTCCACTGCTTATAACCGATGCATCCCATCACGCTGTCTCCGTTTCTTTCGTTACTTTACAAATCTCTCAAGGGAGGGAAGGGGATCCGGTTGACCGGTAATTGAGAATAGTGTCGCTCATAAAAATAAAGTAGGACAGCCATCGCTGGAGTGGAAAGCGGCAGGAAGAGAAAAAAAAATGACCGTTAATTCCGTCTTTGAGAAGCCGCTTGTGCTTTTCGGGCGGTTGTCGTCCCTCCTTCAGTGAGGGGATTTTTCAATCGTCGGATTTCGAAAACGCAAACGACGCGCATCTTGAAGTTAATTAACCGCCGATCGATCCGCCGATTTCCGACTCACGCGTTTGCGTTGCAAAAGCGATCAGCCGAACAGCGAGGATGCTGCTTTTTCGCCGGTAGAATAACGCGAAAGAAATTCGCCGATCAGCAGGATCACACGGCGTGCGGCGGACACGCACGCCGGATTTCGCGTAAAGATGTCTCGTCTAAATTGAGCAATTAATCTCAATAGCAACAGAACGAGAGACTCGAGGCGGAGAGTGTTGTAATTACATCTCTATGTACAATAGGTATTGTACTTGGAGAGACTTTGCTCCTGAGGCATTGCATCGAGGCGGGGTGTGCGATGACCTCCTCGGCAATGCGAGTCATTTTTCGTTGTCGACAGTTGTAATTACGTGCAATCAGACGACGACGACGAAAATATCGCGGCACATTGTCGCGTTCGCTCGCAATCCCGCTAGCGCCTCTCTGCTAGCGCATCCGTGATTTGGATAAACTTCCTATTCAGTGTGAATTATGCTGATTAAATCGCCTATCACACATATCGCCACACACGCTCAACTGTAGAATGCATACCGATCGTTCGCCGCTCGGCTATTTTTATTACGCGCTCGAAACGTTACGTAATGTCGATGCCCTCGGTTTTCCGCTGGGAAACGTAAATTATCGGGCAAATTCAGATAATACACTACTAGAAAAACCAGTCGCGATACATTTATCGCTACATTTGAGTCGAAAGGCTAGATTAAAGAAAAAAATAAAAACTCGCCTGTCGTGAAGGACTTAATTTTTTTGCGTAGCGCTTCTCGCTATCGTCGCACGAGGGGATTGATCGTCGTTAGTGGCGTTGACGTTTAGGAAGAAATGATTTTAGCGAGAGGTCGTTAAGTTTCGATCGTATATCACTCGTCGCTGAATGATTTTCGTGTTGTCATTCGCTCCCGCAACTAATAATAACATTGAAAAATACAAGCCATCTCTCACGGCATCTCTATCTTTCCGCTCGTCTTAACGCGACGTCTCACTTTTTTACCTGCCCAACCTTGAAGACAAGTGGGAATGTTAATGTATGCATACGGCACGGCTATATCTGTGTCTATGAGTAAAAACGTTTATTTATGGCAATCAAGTCGGAAGAAGATTTTATTAGGTTCCAGTTTTCGTCATCTGTGTATTGGCAACGCCGACGGGATTGTCGTGCGCATTTTTTTTAGGCCTGCTCCGAAAATTTTCTTCTTTTTCTTCTCATGATTGACGGTTCCGTTTTCGGAATGAAATTCGTGTTTTATCCATCGATCAGATCAGCGAGGTCGGGTTGGTCGGCCGACTCGTCTGTCGATCTGTTCATTATCTTATCTGCATCTTCTGCTTGGTGTAGTTGAATTAAACTTCCACAAGCGGTCGCGGAAATTGAATGGATCTCGCTTCTGTCCTAAAGTCCGTCCGAACGTATCGAACACAGTCTCGATTGCACTTGTCTGTCTTACTATTTCTCACGAATTCAGAAATGATTTCGAATGCGTCGTGCTCTTTTCACCGAGAAGATTCATTTCTCTCAAGTGTCAAGATATAATTGTTCTTGCTCGACGATGCATCCGATCTCGCTCTAGACTGATGATTATTGTGATAAATGCGATACCATCGTCACGCATACACCTGTTGCTAGACGGCGATTCTCTTCTCGAGAAACGAAAATGCGCGAATGTTTGCGTCAGATTGATTATGCTTCTTGCAGTGTCACGAATAATGGACGCGTGCATTTCTGCTGTGCATTTCTTAACATATTTACGTAAATCGAGATGGAGATTCATTAAGCTGTATCGAGACTCGTCCGACCAGCTGATCAGAACACATAAGAAGAAAAACATGATAAAGACGTAGAGCTCTTCGATAAAGGACTCTTCATCGGGTTCTCTCCGTCTCGAATTCCATCGCGAGTTTATTACTTACGAGTAAACCTCGGGGGACGTCGCACGCCGATTTGTTTTCAATTTTTTATAGTTATTTTTTATGTCAAAATATGAAGAAATCTGTTATCATTTTTAGCTTAAATTAATTTTTTCAATTTTTTCGAAATTTTTCAAGTTTTGCACAAGTACGTATACTATTTTATACATATTTAAAACAATATTTCTTAAAAATATATATATCTGATTTGTTGAAACTTGCACACACACACATGTCGCCGATTATGAATCAGAAGCATTTTGTAAAATTCAAAATGGCGGATCTAATGTGGCTGACGTCATTGTTGAAAAAGTGTTCAGTTTTACGCTACATTCGACGTTGGGTAATCCCCTCGGCTCACTATCCAGCAAACAAGCGCATTTTAACGTCAAAATCTGGTAAAAAATGAACAAGAAATGAACAAAAAACTTGAGAAATTTCGAAAAAATTGCAAAAATTAATTTGAGCTAAAAATGATGACAGATTTATTTATATTTTGACATAAAAAGTAACTATAAAAAATTGGAAACAAATCGGCGTCTGACTTGTTAGCCTGTCGCTACCGATTCCGGCGGATCGAAACGCACCCTCCGTCGCATTGTTTTCCTCGTTTGTTTTCGTGTCAACGTTTGTTGGCCGCGTTCAGCAGAAAAAGCTGCTTACTAAGCGCTTAGTGATTATCGTTTCTGATTGGCTCGTTCCCCTGAATTTGTTAAAGATCTGAAAGAATACTCCAGTCATAGATAATAATCACTAAGCGTTTAGTAAGCAGCTTTTTCTGCTGAACGCGGCCATTGTCTAATTATTCGTGCAACGTATACGTTGCAGCGATTAATTATCTATTCCATTGTACAACGCCGCCTGAAATAACAAAAATTTTATCGTTTTGCCTAACGTACGTGGATGTGCGATTCTTTCTTTTTTTCCTCGTTATCGCAAACGACATGATAGCATCGTTATTCCAACACGTGCGTCAACTGACCGACCGCGGTTGTTCAGTCGACCGACGTGCGTGCAACTTCTTCAAGCTACGATTATATGCACACAAAACACCGCGCTCGCGTCAGATAATTAAAGCGAGATGATATTTTTTCGCGTGCGGAAAAGATAACGTATTTTCTCGCAAAATACAACTCGGGCGCAAAATACAACTGTGCGCGCTCTCGTCAGTTGCAGTGGCAGAATGAATGAACTTTGCGCAAACGTAACTGTGACAATTAGTCGCGGTCTAATTGCATATCGAGAATGGAGTTTGCGGTCAATTGCGAAGCAGCCTCAAATCACAAATTGCGAACGGTTAGCGCAATGAGTCAATTGTCCCCATCCTGTAGTATTCTGAACCTCGACGGCTCGACGTGGCAGTTAGACACACACACTCGGCCGTGTTCGATGACGGAAGGTGTCGATAAAATTCACGTTTACCTTTCCCCTCGCTAATTACGCTCGTAAGCGCGGTCGCACGAGCGAAGTATAATTATCGCGCCGATATACAATTTCATTTGGCTCACGCACCGCGGCTTGCATAATTAATTACAATTAATGACGCGGGCGAGGCGCACGAGACCGGTTGTCTCTCCCGGTGACAACTTTTACGGCTGTCGTCGGGAACTAGTCCCCGCTGTGTTATTCCTTTTCTCGCGACGTGTCTCACCGCTCGTCGCTATCGACGACACAACGGCACGTGCAGTTGCTGTTGTGTTTCATTATCGGCCGGCCTCGTAATTATACGTATATTTTTAGCGTTTTATCTTTTTTCTTCTTTTTTGTAGTCGTCGATAAGATCAATTGCGCGAAAGAAACAGTCGGATGATCCCCCCTCCCCCCCCCCCCGCCCCGCCGACGTCGGAACGACAGGAATTGTCCGGCATATGGAAGGTCTGCGTTGGTCGCAAGTGGATAATTCACGCGCGGACAATCCGCATCGACGGGCGCAAAGTGTTGAATAAGAAAATATTGAATAACGGCAGCGCGCGGGAAGCTTGGATAAGAAATGTTCCTCCACTAATTTCGTATTTGCGGCGCGCGCTAATTAGCTGTCGCGCGAATCAGCCGTGGAGCGACGCGCGGCACGCAACAATTAGGCGGAAGAGCGTCTCCGATTCTCGTCTCCGAGAGAGACCCGGCCTTGGACGAGTTGCCGCGGGAGGATCACTTACACCTTATCTCGTTGAATAATGCATGCCGCGCCGTGTCTCCGTCAGTAATACATGACTTTTGTCCGACTTGAGCGCGTTACGGAGGAAATAATTCATTGACGAGGCATGTACACACGAGGCGGGGAGGGGGGGGAATCATCTCGTCTCGCGATTCCGCGTCGAAGCTCTCGTCTCGCGTCGGGCGAATCTCCCCGGGAAAGAACCCGCATACGCATTCGCGATGCTCGCTCGAATCGTCATTGCGAAAGAAACCGCGAGACGCAATTTCAGAGATTTTTATCGGGCCGCGGCTTGCGTTGATGTTACGTTAAATACCGCGATCATTCGTATCAGCTCGCTTTTGTATGCGAGGCATTTTTCTCAGACTTCGACTAGCCATTGCTATCGATCGGACATCTGTCGGCGCGTTACCTTGCGTCGAGAGAGAGAGAGAGAGAGAGAGAGAGAGAGAGAGAGAGAGAGAGAGATTTATGATCTCTCATTAATATTCGCATCGTATTTGCGAAGATACATCGCCGTATCGCTCGATTACGTTGAATCGTTTCAGCAGCTCTCCAGATGATTATCTCGTCCAACATAAATATGTAAGAATAGATGAGGAGTTTGAAGTCTTCATTGGAGACTTTGAAACTTTTCTTCCTCCACACGACAATAAACACGTCGTGCCTTTCGCAATATATCTTTCAGGCATCTGTGGATGGATTTGTGTGATTCACCGTGACGGACTCGACGAAATAGCTGCAAAACTATATCGAGCGCTTTCCATAACGAACTTACTTGAAGAGAACTTACATACATACACACACATACACACGCGTAGATCGCATATAAGTTACGAAATGAGACAGAAAATTATCCTCACGGTAGTTTTCACGACTATGACGTTTCATTATCTGACGAATCAAGTCGCGTGACAAGGAGGAAAGTATCACCGGTGCGTTGTAAATTTATCCGCTAAATTTATCATCCCTCACAATCGATTTCTTCAGTTCGTCACAGTTTTGCGACTCTTGCAAATTATGCTATCGAGGAGTCCCCCCCCCCCCGTTCGATGTGCCGCGGGGAAACCCCGCGAGTTGTGCCGATGGCGCCGACGGATTAAGATAAGTGTCACTCGGAGCGATTGAAGCTCAATCAGTCGTCGTTATCGATCGTTCGTCAAGTTGATATCCGCCGATATCGCCGCGAGATTTGTCTCTTAGCTAGCGGCGAATGTTTCCTGCCGAAAGTCGCACGGGAAATAACGAGAGCGACTTCGGCTCTTGCGACTTCTTGAAGCTGAATTTCATTGCCCTTCCGCCGACCGTTGCGATCTGCGTACCTTTGGAATTCGAATTCGAGTTTAGGACGGTTCCTTACAGACCACGGAGAAAGGTGCCCTGTCCGAAAGTCGCAAAGTCAAACTTTCCCATAACGAGCGCAAACAAGTTTTGTCGCAAAAACGTCGGCGGACATCTATCTGGCAAACTTCTCGAACTTGGCGAATATCTCTTCCTCCCGTCCGCTCTTAGTAATTTTTCATTACATGCGCAGGTCTCTGAAAAAGTCCTCGACTAGTTATTGATAAATTTCATTAACAATTACCGGATCTCTTAGTATTCCGAAGGCACGGCACGAGGACGAATTCTGGAAACTCGCGCTGCGCCCTCGGATACGGCCTCGCGCAAGGATTGCGGATACGGTGTGACGAATTCTCCACACCGCGCCTTGACACGAATCGTTTGTGTGATTGAATACAACAGCGCGAGAAACGAGTCGAGACGCGATGCGTCTGCGAATTGCGAATTGCGAATTGCGAATTCTCGTTCGCTCGCTCGCTCGCTCGCTCGCTCGCTCGCTCGCGCCTCACGATATTAGCCGAAATGCTCTTTAACGGTATGTAAATTGCCGCTCCTTTAGCTCCGGTAGTGTCCTGCGCGTTTTTTTGCGCATCCTTCTCTCATAAAGGATATAGAGGTTTCATATAAAAAAAAAAAAAAACAGAAAAAGAAGGAAATATATAAAGAGGCGAGACAGACATTTCTTCTCCGATCTCTAATCTCCAAACGAGATGTTTTTTAAATTAGCGAATAGCAGTCTCAACACAAGATGATTCCGGATGTTGTGAGACGCGTTCAACGAACGACTGTGGAATATTTTAAATGCGCAGCAGCGGGTCGAACGGCGAGAAATAAACATATCTCTCAAACGACGAGAGTCATGGGATTTCTCGCTTCGGCTTCCTGTCGCGCCACGCTCGCGTCGTCTCCTGGCGCGATCAACAACGCTATTTTCCACTTAACCATAGTGGATAATGAGTTTGAGGGCTTTCGCGTTTCCTGTTGACGGCTCGAAACTTGAGACACATTGAGGCCGAGTGTGTGTCGCGCGGGAATATATATATATATATATGTGTACTATAAATTATCGCCTGGATTAAATAATGTAAAGGCCGCGCGTGTAATGTTCGTGCGTAAGCGGATCAGAAAATCGCCGACATCCTACTTCTGATGTTTCCGTCGTCACGCGTGTCCGCGGATTTCCATGTAAGATGGAAATGCGACTTTCGCGATTTTGTCGAGATTGATCGCGAGAGAAATTTGAGCCAGGGCGGGGGGGGGGGAAGCGAGCCGACTCTCGTCGCAACTTGTGCAATTTATATACCAATTTATACTATGTATTATTATTGTTGTTGCTGTTGTTACTATTATTATTATTATTTTTTTTTTATTATTTTGCTTTATCCTTGATAACAACTCGATGCAGGTATCTGCCTTATCGCGCGGAAGGAGATTGAATTGGACGCTGACAGTTAACTGTAGCTGACAACGCACGTGTCTCTCTTATCGACTCGCAGACTGTAATTTCGCCGTCGATACGCGCGACTGTGCTTCGTTAGCGGCTTGTTGAATCGTTAATTAATATGCGTGATTAAGCCAGTGACGAGTCGTTCGTGTCGAGGGAAATAATCGCAGTATCAACGCAGTGGGCGTAAAAGGAGTCTGTAAACATACCTCGCGGTATTAAACTACAGCCGGTATCAAACTATTCGATAACAAACGCGTTATCGAACGCCGCTTGCTTAGAGTTTTGAGAATGAGGCGCGAGTTCGCTCCGGCTTTCGATAAATCAGACCTCGATGATCGTACAGAACCGTGACGAGTCGGTCGACAAGTTGAAAAGTCTTTGTTGGTTAAATTAGTTAAATTATTTTTAATGCTGTTTCGGTGGAAATAAATTTTTATTACTATTCGTCAAGGCCGAACGCTTCGCCAACGGCGCAGCGTTAGTGCAGTCGGTGTGTATCGTGGGCAGAAATTTTTGGAAAATTCAACTCAACTTTTTGACCGACCAACAATATAGGCACGCGTAAGGATATAAAGTCAAGGTGAAGTGACCGTCATACTTGACGTAAATATCTCCTTAAAGGATCGTGGCGCGTTAATCAATCGTTCCTCGTCATTTCACGTTCGTCTGTGCAAACACGCGTCGCGCGAACTACCGGCGAAATAGCACGTACACGATTTGCCGCGTGTCGTACGAGGAAATTGAACGATCCCCCTTTATACCGCGCGCAATTCACGAGCAGCTGAAAATGTGCAGCGTCACGCAGCCGAACAACGAGTCATCGATTGCACAATACGCGCGCGGCTTCTCACGGAATTCCGATTACGGCTCTCGAGTAGCTCGTTCTCGGGCGCCGCGCGTCCAGTAATTGCTCTCTTCGCATCCCCCCCCCCCCGACTGTCGAAAAGAAAAGCTCTTTCCCTCGTACTCTCCTTTCGAAAGTTTCTTTTCTTCTTTTCGCTCGTCGTCGTGTCTATCCGAGTAAATTCGCGCTTACGGCGCGGCTAACTGCCGCTCGCTAGCGCCGTCAGTTAACGTTTGACTCGGCTTAACACCGATCAATTACTTCTTCACATTGATTAGAGGAAACACACAGCGGGCCTCTCCCCCCGTCTCATCATCCTCCTTCGTTCCAACGATCGGCGACTTCCTTCTTCTCTAATTTGCGACGAATCGCATATTTGCGCGCCGATCGCGCTTTGAACACTTTGCCGCGGTGCATACGCAGCAATCAAATCAATTATAGACAGCCGGTTCGCCACGACGCGAGTAACCACCGACGTGTACGAGCTTCAAATCAACTCTCTGTCGCGGCGGCGGCGGCGGCGGCGGCGGCGACGGCGGCGACGGCGACGGCGACGGCGACGGCGGCGGCGAAAAGAAGTCGCAGCCGCGCGCTGATTTATGTCCACGACATTTGCTCCAGCGTGGAAAGTTTCGCGTTTCGGAGCGGTGTGCTTCTCAAGAGAGATAAGCCTTCACACATTGATCTTCGCGAATTTGATTTCCGAAACGTGTGAGAATTTTCGTGTTTCTTCGTCAGGGGGGGTCAGGGGGAAGTTGTTCCAACTTCTTGATAAGCTAACTGATTTGGTTGGATCATATGTCTGTCTTTGTTTGAATTGAAGGAAAAACAAAGGCAAACATATGATTCAACTCGGTCAGTCAACTCACCAAGAAGTTGAAACAACTGGCCCTTTAAAGAGAGATCAATGTCTCACTGCGGTGTCGCGAGACGAGAAAAATTCCGTGAAAGAAACACTCGGCAAACGATGTGTTTACATTAATTATCATAATTTATATCGGCGTGTTCCCCCTTCCCCCTCCTCCGTGATAAGCGCGGCGCGTAGATTAACCTGCCAACGGAACCCGCCGCTCCGCGGGCTTTTATCGATGCCCTCAAATCTCCAGAGATATCTCCAGTTTAGAAATTAGAATAAGAAAACACACGCCGTGCGTTTGCTAAACGCAATGCCAATGGCGGAAAATCACCGGAAAATTTTACAGTACCGTCTCTCAGATACGGTAAACGTAAACCGTGAATACTACTGGTCGCGTACATTGCGATGTTGTTATTTCTGAACGAATAACGTTGACGATTTCGTACGTTTACCGTTTAATCTGAGAGACGGTATTGCAAAAATCCCCTAATATCGCGGACCTGTTCGGATGGGCCACGCTAAAGTTAGTGAGTCAGAGGTGCACGCTGGACGCTGGAGACTCTCTTGGAGAGCAGCGTGTAAGTAAGTGCGTTTGTTTCTATCCGCGTCATCGCCACGTAATGACAGTCAAAAATAAAGTCGCGCGACGGCTTTATTAATAGTCGATCGGTTTCAGTGCGCCAAAAATTCCACGTGACGTATCGGCTATTTCGCACGGTGGCGATCGGCTTCGCCGGATGTGTCCGTTCATTTTCGCGCGACCCAATTCGAATAAGAAATTCAAGTCGTACGACCGCATTTTCCTGCTAGAATGGAAACCTTGCGCGCAACGACATTGTGTCTCCCTCGACTCGACTCGACTCGACTCGACGAGAGATCGACCACTCGTGATTGACGCTTCGTGTGTTGACATTTGAAAGAAAAATGACAATTATTCAACCATATTCAGACTGGTAATTAGAATTCATTGGAAGATGAATTATTCATTGTGACTTGCGTCTCGTGAGAATGACATGACATTTCTATTTTGACCTGTTGTTTGTTCAATTGACAATTTTATTCTCACGCGCACGCAAAAGCGGGACAACAATTTCGTGTCAATTCGAGAAAAGTGCGCTACCGCATTTTTTTCACTCTCGCGTGTAACTCGTTCCGATACGCTCCGAAATGAATGGTAATTACTCAGCCGGCTCATTCGAGACTCCAATGAAACGGATGTTATCTCCGCATGGTGACTGACGTAATCAAAGTGGTCGCTTTAAATAATGAATCCTAAAGACTCTACAATGCCACTCTACTATTATCGCTTGTGTGTTTTTTTTTTATCTTTTTTTACGAGATATCATACAGATTGCAGCGACTTGCCGCTCTCGAGGATGCCAGTGAGCTGATACGTATCGCGAGTTTTGCTAACGGCATATTGAATCGTTCGTTTATCGCTATCGCGCGCGCGCGCGCGCGATTTTCCGCGGAAAATCATCCGGAAAGAATTCGTTTGCGCGTGACAAAGAAAAGAAACCGAGCATTTCCTGTTGAGTCGATTTACGTTTCTCGTGCGAGTATCAAACCTTTGTCCGGTTGGGATTTCTTCCGTTTTTCTTCGGAAAAGCTCACAATAGATTTCCCGATACGCCCGCGATACGGGAGAGCGCGCAAGTTAAAAACGTGTAGCCCTCGGCTGGATGGAAATAGCGCTTTGAAAGTATGCCAGTTTTCCAGGCGCGCGTTATTTCGGAATTTAAGATCGCACATTTTGATTCACGAGCGAGATGCAACGTACGGCGGATTTTCCCAACGGCGGAGGAGCGACGTATCCGTGACATCGGCGGTAATCTGCTCGACTTTCGAGCCCGAAGGTCGAGAGTGAATCATATGATTTCGCGGCGTACACATGTGCGTGGATTTCGTTGGGACGGAGACGCCCGTCATTTTCCTAATCGATTCCAGATTTCCCCTCGTCGTTCGTCAATCTCTGGCCGACACATTTCACACATTTGACTCTGCGATATCAGAAGCAATTAACGTATCAATTTAATACTCATCAAAATAAAATCCCAGAGAAGGCGTCCACGTGCGTGAAACTCACGAGATTAACGTTTCGACCGATCATCCGTCTCTCTCTCTCTCTCTCTCTCTCTCTCTCTCTCTCTCTCTCTCTCTCTCTCTCTCTCTCTCTCTCTCTCTCTCTCTCTCTCTCCCCCTCTCTCCCCCTCTGCCTCTCTCTACGAACAATATCGAAAAGCGAGCAGTCAGAGCGCGATCGTCCCGCGTTAGTCATCAAAATTTCGCCGAGCTCTCCTCTGAACTTCGCTGTAACCTTTGAATTTTTCGTAGTCGCACGTGACTTTTGCCGCGCTGCGATCCGATTGGCGACGCGGCAACACAGATGGCGCCGCGCGCGCGTTCGACCGGCGCCGCGCGCTCACTCGCTCGCTCGCTCGACCGCCAAGTTGTGTTATCGGCATGCACTGAGAGAGCAGTCGCTCGGTCGTTTGTATTAGTTGTCCGTGTCATTAGTACGTCACGTATCGTCGCATATCCGCGCGCAGTGAGAACTTAACCTCGTCCGCACTCGTCGCTCACCTTTGCCCGCGAATGTCGCCCGCCGCTGTTCCCTCGTGCACCGTCTGCCCCGACGACGTCGTCGTCACCGCCACTGCCGCCGCTGCCGCCGCCGCCGCCGTCGTCGTCGTCGTCGTCGTTCGACCAGTGTAAAAAAAGAACGCGCCCGCGCGCTCTCGCTTTTCGGCGAGTGAAACCGGCGTGCGCGAGTGCGAGCGAGCGACAGTCCGCGCGCGTACGTGGAACAGAGTCTCGGCGAGAGTTTTTATCGAGTCGGGCGTCCTTTCGAGAGAGACAGTGCTGATCGATTCAGTCGCGTTCTCTATCGAGTGTGCGATGAGCGGCAGCAGGATCAACAGCAGCGAGAACAGGGGACGAAATGGCCACGTGCTGGTATGGGAGCAACCCGGTCTCGACGAGACGGACCGACCCGCACGAAAAGGTATGGCACGCGGCCCTGCGCGCTATTTTATCAAGCTCTCTCTCTCTCTTTCTCTCTTCCTCTCTCTCTCTCTCTCTCTTTCTCTCTCTCTCTCGCTCTCTCTCGCTCTCTCTCGCTCCCTCTCTGTCGAGTTCATTAGCTGGACGTAGAAATAGCTCGTGCAAATCCGTCGCCATACCGCAAACCGGAAAATTTCGACTTCCTCCCTCGTCGTGGCTGCCTCTCACCAAGTGTTCAAGTCCGGCCTCTTGAAACTGGTTCTCCCTCCTCGCGAGGGGAGGGACGCGCCGTGAAACGCTTGATCGTCGCGGAGCGTCGAACGCTTGCGAACTTTATCGTCGTTTTGACATCCGATATTACGCGAATAGGATAGCCGGCGAGGAACGCGCCACTGCGTCGGGGAAGGAGAGAAAAAAGAGAGAGAGAGAGAGAGAGACGAGATTTCAAATTATCTCGCAATCATGTGCCTTCGTGCCATTCAACGCGTTTTCCCACGCCGTTTTTCGACAATTCCGTTGCGTGCGTATACGCGCACGCACGCTGACGAATTCGGACGGATGTAGACATGTTTCGAGCAAGCGAGCCGAGCGTGTCCGTCGTGTTTCTTCCGGTTGCCACGGCGATTCGCACATCACGGAAACAGCGTAGCATAGCGCGACAGGCGAATTACCAAATGCGACCGTGCGCTCGCGCGCGCGCGCGCAAGAGAGAGAGAAAGAGAGGGAGAGAGAGAGAAAGAGAGAGAGAGAGAGAGGCGCGCATACGCCGACCACGTGCTCTCCGCACCGAGCCGTTGCCGCGTTTCCTTTGGCGCGAAACGCTCGTCGTCTTCCGAACGACCGTCTCGATTTCGAGATTTTCAGTTCGTTCTTTTTTTTTTCTTTTTTCTTTTTTTTTTTGCCAAGACGCAATTCGGCTGGGCAAGAGCGAACGAAATGACGCGAAATTTTCATTATTGAATCACGCGTTTCCGTACTTGTGAGTTTCCTCGAAAGCGACCTCTTTCTCACTCGCGTCCCTTTCCTTCGCGGTAGCAACTGACATCAATTAGCAATGTGTAGAAACTCCTCGTTGGATCCTCGCGGTGACGTCTTTCGTTCTATTTGAGGTGCTCGCGGTGTCAGCCGTCCAAAAGTCGCGGTGTTCGATTCTCCGGTATGTTTACACAATCGTGATAGACACGATCAGCTGTTGTCACCTGTATGCGTGTTTTCGGACAAAGCTTGCGAGTACGTCGAGATATTCGTGGCCCTCGTACAGTGGCGAGTAAATACGAGCGTCAACTTCCTCTTTCCAAAGTATTCGTTGAAAAGAAAGTTGCCTGAAAAGAAAAGAAAAGAAAAGAGAAGAAAACCTGAAAATTGCCGTTCCTTAAAATTGCTCGTCGCGACAAGCTTTACTCGGAAACTCCGCGCTGGCCTTTTCGTTTTACGAGCCCAAGGGAAGATCCTTGCAGCAATTTGAGAAGACATTGCTGACCATGGGCTGTCTCGGAGCTTCCATAAGTCTCACATAGAAAAGCTTTGAGCTTGTGTTACATAATCTCTTTCGTCGTTTTACACAGTTTCTGTGACGCAAGCGCAAGCCGTGTCCATTGGAACCCTCGGACGAGGGTTGAAATGCTCAACGGTCGGCCACTTATTGTCTCGAAAATGTCTTTCGAGGAGTCTCCGGAGGAAGCCATGTGTGAGGAGGTATTCTCCTTTCAACTCTGGGCATTATCCCGATCCGAGGGACCGAGCGACCCCTATTGTTGTTGATTAATCTCGCGTCGCAATTCACGTGCATTGTTTATACCGTTTCCGCGGAACAATGCAGACCTTGAAGCTATCGTACTCATGTCATTGTCCATTCTTCCGAGTTGACAAAGCCGCCACGCACATTTCTCTTCCGTGACTGACAGGACGAACAAATCTACTCTCTAGTCGGAATGTACACACGCGACAGAATTTTATCACTCCTTCCTGGACCTTTCACGGCCTATCATTTCGCCGAATCCGCGTCACGGCGAGAACGACATTGCAGTGTTATTCGATAGGAAATAACGACGGTCCGACAGCGACATTGCGAAAGCGAGAGATATTCGCCGAGGAAAAGCGCGATGATCAAGGCCGTCGTTAATAAGCAGCTCGTCGTGTCACGCTATAAATAATTATCGCAGATAGAAATGTAAAATAAGTACACATGTACATATATTAGCGTGACTGTCAAGTGGACGAGAACGCTAAAATTTCCAGCGAAAATATACATATCCGCGATATCCATCTGTGATATCATCACGAGAAAGAGAGAGAGAGAGAGAGGGGGGGAGGGGGGGGGATCGGGTTATCGCGAAAACGTCAAACGGTCGTGCCGCCGATCCGCGGCGTGAGGTAATAAAATCTTGGGGAAGTATCATTACGCATACACACACACACACACACACACACATGCGCACGCGCGACAAGTGTGCGTTGTGATGACGCATCGCGAAAGCGGGCCGCAATCTGGATTAAACATGGATAACGTGAAACTCGTATTCTTCCGTGTGGACGCGACTGCTTGCGTAATCTGTTTGCGCGAGCGGGAACATTCGTGATGAAACATTCGTAGGAACATTCGTGATGAAAAATTAAATAATATTAATAAGGAGTATATCAGCGGCGACGTTTTTCGGGTGAGTGTGTGCGTGCGTGCGCGCGCGCACGCATGCACATTCGCGAAACGCCCGAGCGCGTTTTTCTCGCGATACGCATCAAGGCCGCACAATGACTCGTATATTTCGAGCTGTTGTCGCGAAAATAGTAACCGTACAGCGCGCCGCACATTTGGCGTACGCAGGATGCAGGACCCGCTCAGGATCCCAATTCCTGACGTTCGTTGGCAACTCCCAAAACCTGCCATTTACCGGTTTTACACGCTCGTCTCTCGAGCTAATGGAGACTACTCGGCTGTTCATGTGCTCCAATTTCATTATCTCATGTTTCGAAATGTTCCAGTCGGGACATGCAACCGAGCGCACGCGGTGTGCAACGATAAATAATAACTCAGCTAACGACAACGGAAGAGTTATCACTCGAATACGAAGTTCAAACTTCGTCGAAGATCCCCCAGAGGTAGAAGCCGACGATGATCTTTTCCATTCTTTCGTGATTGGTTACATGATGAAATGCATGATTATCTTTCTTAGAATCGGTTGCTTCCTGCAACGGAGCTGCATTTTATCTCGTTTTCCTCTATTGTTCATACGCTATGATCGTGTAAGATTTTATCAATAACGAACGTTATCGCGCCTCTCTGTCTCTCTCTCTCTCAATGTATTCTTCCTCCGGTTAAGTCTTCAACTCTTTCTTTTGATAACCGCGGCCCCCTTCAGGCCGATTATAATTTGTACCTACCTGTGACGTGATAATTCGCGTCGTCGTTCATGGGTCGTCATTTCGTCGTCGAATATCCCGCGTACCCTCAGCCATTGAATAAAGAACATAAGGAAGGAGCGTATTGCGATGTCGCCCAGGCTATCGATAGTCGAACTGGGCACAAATGCAACATATAGCCATGAGGGGTTACCGGAAGAGCAAAACATTGGCTATTGGGTATAGCTCGAATATTTGGGAATGTGATATACAAGAAAGCATAAAAACGTTTTCGAGACATGCGTATTAATATTGATGTGAAGTTCGTAATAAAACAAAGATAAACGTACTGATTTAACTGTCAGTTAACTTACCAGGAAGTTGGAACAACCGGTCCTCTTATTTCAATCTTCTCTCAGTTACTGTTTCTGCCCCCCCCCCTCTCTCTCTCTCTCTCTCCGCAATGGACAGTCGATTCGACCTGCGATTATCGATACTCGCTTTCGGTAAAATAGCATGATATTTCGCCGATATGCTCCTTCCTTATGTTCTTTATTCAATGTCCTCAGCAAGGTGTACTCTGTATTCCGACAGCACTTACGTGTCGCCCGCGTAACCGTCGTCGCGCCGACGTGCGCGACATGCAGATGCATTTCACGCTCGTCTGCATTGCTAGGGATGCGCAAAGTATATCTTGTTTGCTCGCGATTCCCGATACTGGGCGTACACATCGTCGACTCGTTCCGCCGCACGCGAGAGAGCCTCGATGCGCTGTGAAACGCCGCTCTTTTCACGTTTACACCCGCTCCGATTTTTATCAGCGGACGTAGCAGACCTCGATTAAATTTACTCTGGAGAAAGAAAGTCTCTTCATCATACATGAATAAAAGCAACGTCTGCGTCGCATATTGGTTTATCATCGGGGGTATTAATAGTTGCTATCTTATTTTATATACATCACCGTTATCGCGTTGCGTTACCTTTTTGCGTCTAAGGAATATCTTTATCTCCGATCGCCGCGCCCGCCGCCGGACGTGATTCTCATACCTCGCCTTCGCCCACCTTGAAGACCAATTATATTTTTCCGAAAAACAAGGCACCGGTGCTCGCGCTTTCCGTAGCGGAAAGTCTTTGCGTTTTTCTTTTCGTGACCTTCGCTTGGTCCGCACGCTGCCGTTTTCCAAGAGTAAGTTCGATCTTAACGAAAGGTGATGTACACAGAAGGGATGCCGAAAAAGTGGAAGGGGAGAGGAGCGGAAGAGCGGAAAAGAGGAAAGGAGAGATGACAAGAGAGACGAGATGAACGAGGACAATAAAGAAATGTTTGTTAATTAACCTGGAATTTACATTGATTCTGGATTAAAATTAAGAACTCGTGTCATAACCACGGAGACCATTGGAGGCTTTAAAATACGAGAAGACTCTCCGGTAGCCCGAATACTTTCTGATTTTTATCAAAATTTTAACTTCGTCTCTTTGATTTACTCGCATTTCGAGACCCTTTCCTCCTCGTCAATCTTTTCGCAAGTATTGCTAACCAACCGGGAATTTAAATTACTTCTGGATTAAAATCGAGAGAAGCTGTATCACAACCACGGAAATTGGAGGCTTTGAGATACGAAAAGACTCTCCGGTCCCCCCTGATATTCTCTCCTTTTATCTTCGAATCTCGCGCGTCGCTATGCAACGGCTGCTGCTGCAGCACGCGCTGGTGTGTGAAGCGATTTTGCATCACGCACGTCACGAGCGAGATCGTCAGACGCGTTCACGTGCGCGAGACCCCTCGTGTCCCCCCTGCCGGTCCTCGTGGTCGCCTCACCGTGGACTCGTTCACCTCACTTCGCCTCACCTCGTCCCTCTCGTCACCTCACCTCTCCTCTCTTCTCTTCTCTTCTCTTCTCTTCGTCTTTCCTCTCCTCTTCTCTTCTCTTTTCCACTCTTCTGCTCCCCTCCCCTCCCCTGACACTCTTTCGGCATCCCTTCTGTATTTCGCGACAATGAGACACCGCTGACACGAGCGCGCACACACACGCACCGGCGGTATGTCGGAGCTATTTCCACCGGAGCCGACCACGTGCTCAACGGCTGGTGGTGACGACCACGCCGTTGAGGCGTCGAGGACGGCCGACTTAGAAGCGGCTGCTTGGCCATGTGTGCGAAACTCGTACGCGGCGACCGATTGACGGACGCTAATCCTCGCGATTGTTTTCTCTCGGCCTCGTCATTAGTCCCGGATAAGGAGCATTCTGCTGCGAAATTGCGCTCGCGAGCGAGGCAATCGGAAAGACGCTTCGTTACGGCCGAACGTGGAATATCGTCGTCGACGACGACTTTCCAAAGCTCTCGTGCAAATTAAAATACGATTCAACTTGCCGCGTCATAATCGACGTGTCACCACGGCAGATTATGAGAAAAGTATCAAACATATCAGATAAGAAATCGTTATCAGTATCGCGTTTCTTTCTGCATCATCTCGTCTCTCGCGATACCCCGACACTTATCAAACATTTATCAAATTCTCCTATTGTGGGTGATAATCCAGATTTTCTTTTCCTTTCTTTTTTTTTTCTTTTCTTGTTTTTTTGTCTTCCCTTTTTCATCGATAATATCGTTGCCAGGCGACTCGAGCGCAGATCAGAAAATCGATTCGCCGCGTCGAATAATACGCAGAGTTCCGTCTAAACACGACTCGAGCATTTTCCTTTTAACGGCTCTTGTTCGGATTATCTCGGCGATGAATACCGCTCGCGCGGGGCGGGGGGGGGGACTGTCGCGTGATGACTTTTTGTATTCGACTCGCGAGTGCCCGCGAGCTGACACTGCACGTTCCCGAGTGCATTATCGTCATCGTCGAGGTGCGCGCGCGTTAGGCTAGTTATGCAGAAACTTAAGTGCCGACGCGACGCGCGTCTTAATATGAAAATGACATATCAGAGAGTTGGGTTGCGCGCCAAAATAGATCTCTCACGACGGACCTAATAATATCGAATAATGCGTGTGACCCGTCTCGTTCTCGTTACGTACACAGTTCGATTATCGCGGCTCGCCATGCGGCGCCATGGGAAATTGCAGCGTCGGCGCGTCGTCGGACGTTCCTCGAATGTCTCTCGCGAGCGAGCGCGGTATCACACAGAATTCTTAGATCGCACCGAAGATCAAGAATAGAATTCTTGTTCGTGTGCGTGCGTGCGTGCGTGCGTGCGTGTATGCGTGCGCGCGCGCGCGTGCGTGTGCGAAATTGTACGTAGGTCGCAGTTAATTTACATCGACCAATTTATACGCAGCCTCCTGTAAATTATATAATTCCGCGCGTCTCTCCGGGATTTCGCGCTTCAGCTTGCGCATATTTCTTCCATTCACAGAAACACATACGCGACGATTACTCAAGGTAGCGCACGTTGCATAACGCTTAGATAACGGCCGTGCCGACTTTATCGGCGAATTATCGTTTCGCGAGCAGCCGCAGAAGAGAAGTAAAGAAAAAAAATGGAAGAGGAGGAAAGCGACAAAGTACGCGCAACAGCGATAATTGCGGCACAGATGGCTCGCCAGCGAGAATTATCTACGCGCGCTTATCGCCGTGCATAAAATCGAGGGTCTCGCGCGGAGATTTGCCGGAATCTCTCGCCTGCGAGAGAGAGAGAGAGAGAGAAAGAAATGTCGCGTCCATTGTCATTTTTATTCGCGAACGCGCGCGTCTCTTCTTTCGCGCGGAACCGCGTGTCTTCCTTCGCTTCGCCCTCGGAGTCTCTCCTCCCCCTTTCGTTCGACTCCCGGTTGTTGATTTTGAAGCGACTCATACTCTGGGTACAGAGTATGCGACTCCGCTCGGGAACGCGCTTGCGAAATGCGCAACAGGCGCCGAGTGCATTCGGCGGTGCAGTCACGGATAAAACGCGACTGGATCTCGGCCAGTAAACTCACGGCTTGGCCTTCGTTCTCACTTATCAGGCAACATGCCTCGCTCTGGTCACTCGGCGGTCACCTATCAGTGATTCGCCTTTGGGTCTCGGACTGGTCCTCCGGCTATCGTATCCTGATTATTTATTTATTGTCTACCATCGCGCTCGAATTTCCCGAAATAAATTACCGACAGTCCGACTCGCAGACAGACTTTCGCTCGAGGCGAATCTCGTTGACTTGTTTGCCTACTGCGAAGCTTCCTCGCGTCGATGTCTAATATTGATTCGAAGTAACGAACATTGTAAAACTTTTCAATTTTCAAGCGCTGTGCGAAGTCGGCGAGAGATGGTCTTCCACCAAAGTGGAATCTGATGCACGTGCGATTTTTGAGAGGGATGGGAGAGTGTCTGAGACGGGTCTGAATAATATGCGCATAGATGCGATTGAGCACACCGGTTGAGTTGGCTGCGAATGAGCGTATCGTTCGATGTCAATTGACCGATTCGGAGACGTCATTAATAATGGGCTGAGTCCAATCAAGGACGTGGGCGTCGAAATTTATTCCTGGAAAATACTCGTACTAATTGAATCGGATCGAGCGCCTCTCGGCTCGTCTGACTCTCGTATCTTATTTTTTTCCCCCTCTGTTTGCTCTTTATTCGCTCTTTCGTCCCCCCTCCCTGCTTGCCTCTCTCTCTCTCTCTCTCTCTCTCTCTCTCTCTCTCTCTGTGTGTGTGTGTCTCTCTCTCACACGTACGCACGTCAGCGACGATTGAGAGAAGCTAATCTAAACGTGATAAGAGGAGCGCAATCGGTCGCGAGGAGTTTTGTAACATCGATCGAGGGAGATCAGCGAGAAAGAGGAAAAAGAAGGAGCCACTTGTTCTGTGTGACGTAATCGCTTTGAATTACCAATGTGATACAAAGCTCTGATAATGTAAACGTTGTGTCGTGCACGGAACACGGGAAATAGTTGCCTGCGGCAACTATACGGCCAAATATGTCAATACTACATAAATGTTGAGATTCGAAATACCGCTAAGGATATTACGCTAAGGATCACACCAGCAGGATTTTCGATCGGTTTCCCTGTCGAAGCGTATATCGAGGATTTTCTTCAAATTGTCGAGAATGTAAGAAATTTCGCCGAATTTCTTTCAACGTATGCACACGTGTTTTAACAATTGTTAACATATAACTTCATGCGCTTCTGTGAGAAAGAAAGCCACGTGCGCAAAAATTAACCGCCAGATTTTTCAAGACGTTGTTAATTTTCCTCGCGCGATCGCGCGTCGTAGAATAGCGAGGAAATTCTTCGAGTCGTCGACGAAACTCTGTGCAAAGTTCGCATTATTATACATTGTGTCGGATTGACGTACGCTGTGTACGTGTGTGTCAGGTGACTCATGTGTTAGACTGTCAAACTATAGCAAATGTCACTGCGGTGCTGTGAATCAGTCCCTTTGAAGCGAGAGGAGAAGGAATTTGCGCCTCGCACCGGCGCGGCGCTTCGTCGCAATCGCCGATTTGTCGCTCGACTATATTTAGATTATGGACATTTTAACGAACAATTGATTAGATAATACGGTTGACTTTTGATTCATTCAAATATCAATCAGCTGCCTCGTTCAAGCGAGCGCGTTCCGATACTGCGACACACGTCTGTATATTGCTCACTGATATTTTTCTCGATTTAAAATTAATGTTTCCTTTAAGGGCAGAATGTTCAGAGATTTAGACACGAGAGCCTCGGCAAATTGCACGTTGATCGCGCACTCCCGAGCGCGCGTGCTCGTAAAAATAAACGGAGGCATTATGTTCGAGCTTAAAGCTTCAAAGCGCGCGCGACGCGCGATTTTACGCGGTAACGCGCATAAGACGCAAATTATCAGCGCGCAAACTTGCCGAGCCCTTTCCGGCCGGGCAATTGCTGACATGGAATTGCTGGAGGGAAGAAAGAAAGAAAGAAAGAAAGAAGAGAGAATTTTTTGCGAGACGCGTTTCTTTGACGACCTCTCAACGTCTCAACTTCTCCATTTTCCTTCCGTCTCGCCTGAGACCGTGTATTCCTTCTCGCGACGCGCGCAAATGATTAGTAGACTCCTGCAGATTCCCTCTATTTATAGCACTGACTTGGCGAACGCGCGAGATCGCCGTTATCACGTCGTCTTTTGTATAGCGCTCGAGTCCAGACGAATTCCTGATAATTGTCATCGATGAACGCGACCAAGCATTACGCGACGCCGTTACGTGCTCCACACGCGACCGATTACGAACCACTGACTCACTCTCTCTCTCTCTCTCTCTCTCTCTCTCTCTCGCGCGCGCGCGATTGTTTCCATTGAAAAAGCGGCCGTGACGAATTTCTCAAAGTTAGATGTGCGATTAATACGACACCTCTCTTGCAGTGACGGGCGGCAGATGTCTTCGCGCGGCTTAAATATAGAAGGATTAAGTATCGCGTCTTTGGAGGTGTGTCCTCTCTTTAATTCCTGTATCCCCGAGGCACGGAATGATTTGGCTGTTTCTTGCCGTCGAGAGTTTAAATCAGTCAGTTAATGCGATCAACGTCGGCATCAAAAAGGTCATTAAAGGGGGAATCATTTCGGTTTATAGATGTGTAACATTTATCTCGAGATCGAGAGATGCCACGGATAAAAAATTACTCAGTGAACGTTGGAGCGATTCTTGGCGACCTTCAGGTGGTACCTTTTCGCAGCACATCCTGCGATGGCTGTTAGCTCGCGACGTTTTTCTTGGTAATTCGCGACTCAGTTAACCCTCCGCGTCGCATCTCTCGTGGCGTAACCCTCACCTCGGCATTGGTCCCGCCACTCGTCCTTCGGTTATTTGCGTGAAAATTTGGCAGAGTACCTGCTGATACCCACGATGAGAACTGATACGGGATACGTTCTCTCGGCCGAGAGTACTTGAGGGGGGGGGGGAGAGGAACGCCAATTAAAGACGCCACAGCTGTGGTGGCCACGTTCTTCGATTATAGCAATTTAAGAGCAGCATCTACGCGGTATTTCGAGCCAGTGCAACGTTGCACGAAATTCTGTACAGGATGATGATGTCTCTCGGCAATCTGACTCATCGCACTGATAGATGAAGATAACGTTCTAAGAGCGATCATTTCCCCCCCCCCCCCCCCGTTCGAATCGGAGTTTATCGGCGCGCAAAGGATTCGACTCCAGCTCGACATCTTAAATTACGCAGTTTCGCACAACATGAGAAACGACTGACGTTTCGTTCTTTCGCTTCTTTCAGGTCTCTTTGGGAGACGTCACTTTGTGACTTTTATGCTGTTTCTCGGTATGGCCAACGCTTACGTAATGAGGACCAACATGTCCGTGGCTATCGTCGCGATGGTCAACCACACGGCGTGCATCGACAAGCACGAGGAAGTGACGAACGAGTGCCCGGAGTACATCGTCCCCGAGAACGCGACTGTTAAAAACGTGAGTATCAGAGGCGTGAGAAATGTCGCCATGTCTGAAACGTCTGGCCGCGAAAGAGAGCCGCAAGAGAGCAAGTCGAGGTTGAAGTTGAAGCTGACGTGGAAGTCTTCTCGTGTTTGCCGCTACAGAGCAGCGACGGCGAGTTCTCGTGGTGCAGCAAGGAACAAGGCTACCTCTTGAGCGCCTTCTTCTACGGCTACGTAATCACGCAGATACCGTTCGGTATACTCGCGAAGCGCTACGGCTCCAAGTACTTCCTCGGGATCGGCATGCTGATCAACTCGCTGTTCGGGCTGCTGGTACCTGCGTCCGCGCACTTTGGCTACTTCTGGCTGATCGTCGTACGCTTCATCCAGGGTCTGGGAGAGGTAAGTGACATCACGGATCTCTTATTACTTTTGGTAACACGACATAGTCTGATTGAGACTGGTAGATAATCGGATTGACCGAGAGACGGGAAGTTGTGTGTGTGAGATGATGTGTTTCGGGATCGGGGTTATCTCTATTATCCAAATATACATATCCGTGCAACTTGCGCGAACAAGTGTGCGTTCCGCTCATTCCCTCGTAAGTATCAAGGTGATACACATTGATATTGGAGGAAGGATCCGACAAGGTACAGACACACATACATATTTAGATTTGCTTCAGATTTTCTTGGCTTGTCGCCCTTCCAAATTTACATATTATGCCTCTGTCACGACCCAGTCGGAAAATTGCACGATTAAATTACAAGCGCAGGAGAGGAGGTGCGCGATTAATCGGTTAATCGATAAGTTTAAGGTAGTTGATAGCGTATAGCGTTAGTATTAATTTTAAAGGATTACTGATCCGTTGTGTGTGAACGCTTTTTGATTGTATGGGTGTATTTCCCTCCCCCTAGGAATGGATTATCCCTATTGCAGGGTCCTATTGTGCCTTGCACGCACGCAATGCTGGCCAAGTGGATACCACCTAACGAACGCAGTAGGATGGGTGCCTTCGTCTATGCCGGTAAGCTCGTTCAATGCGATCCTTCCTTCCTTTTTGTAGTAGCATCTGTGTCGCGCGTGTGTGTGTGTGTCGAGTCGAGAGAACGTTGCCGCGTGTGTGTGTGTGTGTGTGAGAGAGAGAGAGAGAGAGAGAGAGAGAGAGAGAGAGAGAGAGAGAGAGAGAGAGAGAGTCCTCCACTTCTGGATCGTTTCACGATGCATCGAGTCACACCGTTGTGCGCTTCTTGCTGCGACCGTGGATTTGGACGGTGGACCGGACCTTTTCGAATTTATCGAGTCACCTTCTGTTCTGTTAATCACACTCTCACTAGGTTTTTGTTTCGTTGGTAAAAAGGAAAAGATATAAAGCAAGAGGGTAAAGTCGCCGGGGAAACCCGGCGCTCCGATGACGATCACTAATCCTCCTCCTTTCTGCCGTTTCTCCCGTCACGTCTATAGGCGCGCAGTTCGGCACGATAATCTCCATGCCTCTGAGCGGGGTGCTATCCGAGTACGGATTCGCAGGCGGCTGGCCATCAATATTCTACGTCTTTGGTACTGTCGGCACTCTCTGGTGCATATTCTTCCTCATGTTCGTCCACGAGGACCCCGAGAAGGATCCGCACATCGCAGAAGACGAGAAGAAGTATATAGTGAGCGCCCTGTGGGGCAGCGCCGGCGCATCTGTAAGTTCATCACTCGTCGAGCGAGAACGTTTGCCTCTCCTATCTCAGCCTAATGGCGTTGCTAAACGAACCGACCCCCCGATGTTTCTCTTCTCTTTCTCAGTCGCCGCCGGTCCCGTGGAAGTCTATCGTAACTTCGCTGCCGTTCTGGGCTATCTTGATAGCGCACATGGGTCACAATTATGGATACGAAACCCTGATGACCGAGCTTCCGACCTACATGAAGCAGATTCTTCACTTTGACATCAAATCGGTGAGCGATGATGATGTTTATGTACTTCTTACGAGTGCCATTCGATGATTTCTTTTGTATCTTGGTCTCAATCAATGGAAATCAATCGCGCGCGTGCACACACATCATTCTCATCACTTGTATTTCAGAATGGCTCAGTTTCGTCGCTACCGTACTTGGCCATGTGGATCTTTTCTATGGTAATCTCTCATATCGCCGACTGGATGATTTCGTCGGGTAGATTCAATCATACCTCCACTCGCAAGATCATCAACAGCATCGGCCAGTATTCGCCGGCCGTGGCATTGGCAGCCGCCTCATATACCGGATGCAGTCGCTGGTTGACAGTAGCCCTTTTGACGATCGGAGTCGGCCTGAACGGCGGTATATATTCCGGCTTTAAAGTCAATCATCTCGACATCTCGCCGAGGTTCGCCGGAGTTTTAATGTCCTTCACGAATTGTCTGGCTAATCTGGCCGGTCTGCTCGCGCCTATCACAGCTGGATATATCATCACGGGAACGGTAATTGAGATTTATTAGCTCTCTCGTAATGACAGAAGATTCCTCCTCGACCGATCGATACAATTTCAGTTGGTAACAAACGGTGAGATTCGCACATGTCCTTATCCTACTGTTTCAGCCAACACAAGCGAAATGGAGGACCGTGTTTATGATCTGCGCTGGCGTTTACGTCGTGTGTGCGACGTTCTATGTAGTCTTCAGCTCTGGCCAGAGGCAGAAGTGGGACAATCCTGATAAGGATGACGAGAAGAACGAGAGAAGGGAGATGGAGAGTGTAACCGTCGTTAACGAGACTCAACATTGACAACAACAGTAACAACACGTTTTACCGATAAGATCAGTAAGGAGATTAACACTGATGATGCGACGATCGAGTCCACCTGGCCATCTCTGCCTGTATACATTCATTCCCTCCATGTTATTTAGCCATTCGGAACGAACGAGTTACAATTAAGAAGAAGTAAGAATTAATCTCGGAATTTTCTTCTTTTTTCTCTTTTTATCAAGGAGATGCAAAATTTCCGATAATTGTAGTCTATTGTGTAAGTCTTTATACTTTTGTATTTTATTGCAAAAGTTACATACCAATTGCTGTAGTAGTATAGCACATGTGTCTCATGTTAGAGACAATTTGTATGCTTGTGTGTGTAACGAGAGAGAGAGAGAGAGAGAGAGAGGGAGAGAAAGCAACAGAGCGAACGATAAAGACGAACGAAAGAAAGAAAAGGGCAAATATATTGCCATGTCCTAAAAGGGACATATACTCAAAACCGAGCTTTCGTTAGAAGAAGAAAAAAAAGCTTTGGTTTTCGCGTTGTTTCTTATATTTTATAATTTATATCGATTTTATATATATGTAATAATATTACGCAAAACTAGAAAATCTGACTTTAAGAGCTGAAATATATTAGAGAAACAATGGCGAAGGTTAAATATATTTCTCGAAACAGGAAATGCAAATCATTGCCTGTAGATTAACGAATTTCTAAATTCGTGCTGGAAATGTTATCATGACAAACGGGAAGTCAATCACGGGAGTGATCACGATCTCAAAAGAAGATCAAAAATGACATTTCAACATGCTTCTCGCTAACGTTGTTTTTCGATTCTCGAGAATGATCCGTACAATTTCCAAATCGAATCTTTCTAGAGCGTAATATTAAACTCGAGAGACTCTCGTAGTATGCGGTGTTATACATGCGCAAAATTTGCCTCCGACGGAACATACACTCCGATAAATACAAAATCTAATTTGGACAATGAGCACTCTATCGGCGGTTGATTCAACGAAAATTTGTACCAATCTGGGTCTTCCATGCTAAAATAGCACATCGGTCTTTGCACTGTATGTTTGTAAAATGAGATGTGTATGTGTGTATGCGCGCGCATATGTGTGTACATATATACACATACATGCGCGCGCGTGTTGTATGTGTGTATTTATATAGCCGCTAAGCTTATACACGTTAAATGAGAAACGTCATCTGTCTTAGTGCTTTTTCCGTTGCTTATCTTCAAGTTAGATTTCGTGTTTGACAAACTTGGCAGCAGTATTAGGATTAAAAATCCTCATTATTCATCCTTGTCTGTTACGTCACTTTTTATTACAACTACTGCCATTTTGTATTGTATTGTATGGCCCGGGGCGAAAGAGGTGAGTGGAACGCGAGGTTAAAACGTGTTCCCGGTTCTCGTCTTCAAAGACTTTTACCGGATCCAGACGCCGCGCGAACAGCACAGTGTACAATACAATAATGGTGTTTATACATACTGTAGATATTTGCGCGTAGTATCCCCGTTAAGTTGTAGGATATTAATTAAATCATAGTTATTATTTATATACAGTGTTTATAAAGGATTAAAAAAAAAAACATTGTTACGTTAATCGTACAGGAATGAAAATTGTGTCAGATTCAGATGAAAGGATTTCGATTTTATTTATATAGTAGAATGCATTTTTTTTTATCGATAAGTAATCTCTCTTAAGTAGCACAAAGTAACCACTCTTCGACGACAATTGTGATTCCTCATCGTAGACTCGTAGAGTTTCGAATATCGAGGCTACATACATATACGTTTGTAATTAATATTATTATTGATCCTCTCGTCTGATGAAATACATAATTACGCGGAATGAATCCGAGTTCTCTTAAGCCGTCGAGAATAAGTTTTCCAAAGATACGCAGTACTTTTGTGCCTCCTTTTTTATATGTATTCTCACAACAATACGCATTATATTTGGAATGTATTCAGTGCGACTCTGATTCTTACTACTACGTTCTACAAAAGTTCTAAATTTCGAATAAGAGTATAAAAAAGATGTACTTGAACGTTCCACGAGACTTGAACGTTCTCGTGATTCACAAGTCGAATTTATACCGATTAGCAGGCCAGGACCTAAAAAGTTGGAACTATTAAAAGATATTTTTTCAAAAAAGCTTGTTTGCGTTGGCTGATTTATTTTGCGACAATCTTCTAAGGAGACATTACAGATAGCTCTCTCTCTTTCTCCCTCTCTCTCTCTCCCTCTCTCTCTCTCTCTCTCTCTCTCTCTCTCTCTCTCTCTCTCTCTCTCTCTCCCTCTCTTTCTCTTGCGAGAGCAACGCGACTTTCTTTGCGAATTCAAACGATCAACCGGATGCAAAATTGTTCCGTGATCGTACAAGTATATCTCCGTTAATATTTTCGTCTTTCTTATTCACATGTAGCATGTTACAGAATTTATTTTTTCGCCTTTCTCTGGCAAAAAGAATGCCGACTTACAAATACGTTATTTTGAATTGTTGCGAGTATATAAATACATTGAGAGAAACGTTGGTTAAATTACCATGGCTCTCGTATCATATAATACAAATAATAAATAATAATCACTGTGAGTCGATATTGAGAAAATTTCATCGAAAGAGATGACGAGAGAGTTATCTAATGATAGTTGATAAAATAGCAAACTCAATGCAATATCTCGAAATCCGTATTTTTATAAAAATATTTATAAATAATGTACATACCATAACGCATAATCTATCTGCAATGTTACAATGTTATAAACATATTTTTATTGTTGGGACTTCATATGTGATAGTAGAACTGCGGATAAATAAAACAAGAAACAAACAGTCAGTAATTTTGTTGTTATTAGTTCGTTCTATGTTTGCTTTCTTTAATTCTTAAAAACGAAGTTGATTTTTTCTTATTTGCAATCTAATCTGTGGATAATCTGTCACGTCCGTATTATATAAATATAATCACTAACATACCGTTATGTAGCACACAAAATTTAGGTTGTGTATTATATTTATGTATTTAGTATAAAATTTGTAAATTTGTATACTATTTATAATATTAACATAAAAGTATTTGGCTCGCTTGTATCTTACAAGGGGAGGACGCGTCAACCGGGAAACGGTTTGGAACGAAACTTACGGAGTTAATAGTACTTGACTACTAGTAACTCATGGTAATAGCATTCGATGCAATGCCTCTTCGTTTCCGAGAAAAAACGGTCTAAAGAAAAGAGCCAACAAAGCGTACAAGTTAGTAAGAAGAGTGTTCAATGAAACGGCATAGCGGAGCAGCGAAGGTAACGGACTACCGAGCTGACGGCTCGGGTCCGATCCCTGTTGTTTTTTTTTTATTCTGTAAGCAAAAAAATGAAACAGAAAACATTAATAAATAATAAAACTGCGTTTCTTATAAATATATCAGTGTTTGTTAAATATAAAGTATTTGTAATAAATATAAAGTGTAAATATATTATTAATGATTTAAATTGCAAAAGAACCGTAAATCTTATCTATAAAATATATAGTGTATAGAGAAAATTTTTATATAATAATTGCAATGGAAATAGGAGTAAAAATATATTAAGTTGTTATAATAATTATATAAAGGTGCAGTTGAAAGAACAGTAGTATTAAGCAGGGTATTATATTCATATTATATTATTCATATTATGTTTTTTATATACATAAGATACATAAAGACATACAAAGACACATAAAAATAGAAATACAAAAGAATGTGCGTGTACATGTTACATTACATCTTCATCATCGGCATCGTTACCGTCTTTATATCCAAAACATTTGTTTGGATGATACATATCATAAAAACATTTAAAACAAAAGCATATAGCGCACCAGGCACATTTTATAAAAGAAATCTCGGTACAGGGACACTTCTGCTTTGCAATTGTTGGTGGGAAGCAAATATCGTTAACATTTGAAAAAAATGGTCTTTCTTCCAATAATTTTGCAGCGTACCAAGCATATTTAATCATGTTTTCGAAAGAAGGAGCGCTCAACTGATGGTGCACTATAGAATGAATTTTAATAGCATCCTCACGAGATACTATTTCTCTTTCTTCTTTCATTAATAGTGAAGCATTTTGCAATCGTCTTATTAGAAGTTTGACTTGTCGATAAAAATAGACGTCGCATGGTTGACAAAACGAGGTGCATTTCGCAGGAATTATTTTCAGAGTGCATGTTGCATCTCCATCATCATTCCAAAAGATTTCATCATGTAAAGCAACATCAGTTTGTTCTCCCCACGAATCAATTATTAAAAGGAATTTGTCATTTTTCACATATGATTTTAACGTTGTTTCTAAATAGTTTTTATATAATTCTTTAGTTAATTTTCCTGATTTGGAACAAGTAACAACAACATTACCAAATTCTGTAGTCAATTTATCAACCGTTTTGGATATTACAGGATCAAATTTATTTGTAGATTCTTGCAGGCATATATACACAAGTGGAAGCAATTTCCCCGATGCAGTCATGCTATACTGTGCCGTATACGAATGTGTAATTTTATTTAAACTTTGCTTTTTCAAGAACACTGTCTTTACTTCTTTAAATTCGAGTGATCTATTGTACGTTGTTTGATAATTGCACCTCGTTTGATCGGTACCGATTACGAAATTCAAATTGAAATTAGGAATAATGTTTCTCGTTTGTATCTGGAATCTTTGTGCTGCTTCCATGGTTTCTTCTGGAGTAGCGATCTCTCTTCGGCTAACATACTTTGTTATCTTATGCTGTTTTATTCTATGTTTCCGTTTAAAAGCTTTTACCCAGGTAGAACTAGCATCGAACGAAAACGTGTCCGATTGAAAAGGAGAAGCTGCTATTAATGCCCATTGTTGCAGTGTTCTTGTTGTTACCTGCAAATATTTATTATTACATGCATTGGTACATACATAAATGTATTACGTTATATGTGTATGTTTGAGATTCTAATATATTTTTCTTGCTTTACCTGCTCATAACAGCTTCTTGCTTCTCGAAAACGTTCAAAAGTTTCATTGTCAATTGTTTGCCATTTATCTACTCGCGTTCCTCCACTCTTCACATCTTTCTTCCATTGGATTAAATAATCTTTTCTTTTTAAACGACTTCCACCTTGTTTTTGCAGTGTCTTTAAATTCCAATGTGGATGTGCTTCAGCAAGAGCAACGATTTTTGCTTTATACTCTAAAGGAATGTAGTCTCTAGGAGGCTCTGCATAATCTGATGGATTGTAGTCTGCATCTGTCGTTGGATCGTCTGTGCACTATCAAGATGTAAAATATAATTTGCAGCTTCTTTCACTTCTAACATTAAAGTAACATTAAAATCAAAGAAACATACCTCTTCGTATAGATTTTCACTATCGCTATCATCATTTAGAATGAGATCTTCGTCCACCATGACATAACTGTTGTTTAAAATATCGATGACAGCATTAGAAATGCTATTTGCCATGGCTATCGACACAGAACTAATTTTCGCTGGAGGATTTTTCGATAATAATTTATTACTCTTGTATATGGAATTCGCATATACGAGAGCATTAGTGAATTCACCTTTAAAATCTTCATCTTCAAAAGATCTTTCTTCTAGCGATTCTACATCAACTATTTTACTTGTTGAAGGATTCTCTGACATTGTTATGATATATGTAATTTAAATATGATCACCGAAGTGCTCTGTATTCTGCTAGTAAAACGCACATCGCTGCTTGCTCTACTGACGACTGTTCCGACCGTCGAACCATTTCGTCATTCCCAACGGTCGTTTTGAACGACAGAACAGTTTTTGAAGGGGGATTTTCCAAAAGAGATAAAGAGCTTCAACAGAATATAGAGAGTTGTAACAGAAACAAATATTTTACATATATATATATAGATATAAGAATACGAAAAATTATCTCATACTAGCTCAATAGCACTCCTATATATTTAATAACTTAATATTTTTATTCCTATTTTCATTGCAATTATTATATAAAAATGTTCTCATATACTATATATTTTATAGATAAGATTATTGGTCGACTATTACAAGAATAATCTATTGTGATTGAATCTATTTTTATTCTTATTGCCTGTTGCCTGGCGTTGTGTTTAGGGCTTAACAGTACAGAGCAGAGCAAGAGCAGCCATAGAATATATTAGTATAGATGGGGATATGTTCTATTCTCTCAGATTCAGATCTCACTCGCTCTGATCTCAATATCGTAAACACACATAATTTTGACCCGAGTCTATTTGTGCTCATTTGCTTTAACGTAAATTCGAGAAAAGTGAACATTCCCATATACTTTTACATTAAAAATTTTTCACGAGTTCACGAGTAAGAGGAAAAAATTCGTGCAGGCTCGTCTACATTAGCTGTAAGAGTAAGGCTGTAAGGTTGCAAGACACGAAATGAAATATTTTCATTCGCTGACAGCTTACGTTACAACCTTACAGCCTTACTCTTACAGCTATTGTAGACGAACCTTGATACCTAGAGAGTACAGTCACCGACGAGATAATTGGTCTGTTCTTTTTAGCTGCACTACTGAACCGGTGCAATAAGTTAAAGTGGGAAAAAATATAGTTGTCTCATTCTAACTTATTGCACTACTGAACTAGTGCAACAAGTTAGAGTAAGACAACTATATTTTTTCTCACTCTAACTTATTGCACCGGTTTAGCAGTACAGTTAAAAAGAACAGACCCATTGAGCCTGTTCGTTTTGTCTGCACTGCTGAATTGCAGTGAATATTGGAACGCAGCCATATGGTCTGCTTTTTTTCTTTTTTTTACGAACATACTCAACGTGGACTCTACTGGTAAATAAAGCGATTTTATTGTTGCGGAATATTTGCTTTTATTTATTGGTACCAAATAAATCCATCTAAAAAACCTAAATTATATATTCTCTATTCTTTGTGCCTGAGATACGTTCATTATTTTTGTGAATTTTAAGACGTAAACTTAGCATTTAAGATTATATCGGCATCAATACATGTTGTATACGGTGTGTTATATGTATCGAAAAGCTCATCCAGACTGATATTTAATACTTCTGTTTGTAGATTGTAAATTATCATGGGTCGAGTAATTCGTGCACAGCGTAAAGGTGCGGGATCTGTGTTCCGATCCCATACCAAGAGGAGAAAAGGAGCACCGAAATTGCGTTCCTTGGACTTTTCCGAGAGACACGGATATATCAAGGGTGTCGTTAAGGTTTGTAACAATCTTTTCTCTACTTGTGTTTTGATATATCAACGTTATTACAACTTAATCTTGCTATAAATTCAATTCACTTTGTTTATACAACGATTCCAAATCTGATTATTTGAAGACTTATTGGAGGTTCTTTCTGGAGATGTTTGTCTTTTTATAAAAGATTTTTTCTTAAATAATCAGCGATAAAATTATTGTTTCTGATTAGGATATCATTCATGATCCTGGTCGTGGGGCACCATTAGCAGTGGTACATTTTCGTGATCCTTATAAATTTAAAACACGCAAAGAATTGTTTATTGCTCCAGAAGGCATGTATACAGGACAATTCCTGTATTGTGGAAAGAAAGGTATGCGCAGTGATAATTCTTTAATCTAACTATTGAATATTGGACAATGATATAAAATTGGTTCGTTTAACAAATTTAATTTATTATATTGCATTTGTTTTCTTTCATTATTTTCAATTTTCTGTTTCTAGCTAACCTTCAAATTGGAAATGTAATGCCAGTTGGCACTATGCCAGAAGGTACAATTGTTTGTAATTTGGAAGAAAAAACCGGCGATAGAGGTCGTTTAGCTCGAGCTTCGGGCAATTATGCTACAGTAATTGCTCATAACCCAGATACAAAGAAAACCAGAGTTAAGCTACCTTCTGGTGCAAAAAAAGTGATCCCATCCAATAATAGGGCAATGGTTGGGATTGTTGCTGGTGGTGGGAGAATAGACAAACCTATTCTCAAAGCTGGTCGAGCATACCACAAGTATAAGGCAAAGAGAAATTGCTGGCCTAAGGTACATTTTATTTTCCTCCCATCACATCTTTTTATAATAAGATATTCTGTAGTGACATGCTGTGATATACTGAATGAAATTTGTATGCAGCGTCTGAAACATTTCAATCTTTTTAGGTTCGTGGTGTTGCGATGAATCCAGTAGAGCATCCACATGGTGGCGGTAACCATCAACACATTGGTAAGGCATCCACTGTTAAAAGAGGAACCAGTGCTGGTCGCAAGATTGGTTTGATTGCTGCTCGCCGTACTGGAAGAATAAGAGGCGGTAAAACCGATACGAAGAAAGACGATTAAGCACTTATAATAATAATTTGTAATGTGTTTCTTCTCTTGCACCGTATCGACATTAAAGCCGGACTGATAAGAACAAATTCCCCTGGAACATCAAACAGTTTCCAAATTATAGATATTGTTCTTTTCTCCTATTATAATTGCAAAAATGCATAAATGTTGGCAGCTGAAGTGGACATATACGTGTTTTTCGATTGTGTATGTTCCTTTCTACATTACAATTTATGCGGAACTGTGTCTCCATAGCATTATTGCCTTTCATTTTGCATTATTACATTGCTGCATACGTACAAGGGGTGGACATCGTAAAAAAAAGTCTGCTAAGTAATCGATTATCGAAAGTATCGATTTTATATAATCGATTTTTTTTTATTGAAAGCATCGAGAATAATCGACTGTTTTCTATATATTTTCCTTAGTTCGTAGAACTGGAACTCATAGAACTCTTTATATTGAAAATATAATTTAAATCTATATATATATATATGTGGGTATGTAGTATATATATATACATAGCTAACATAAGGCTGGATTTATGATAAATGGAGTAAGCTTTAAGCCGTGAAAAATTGACCAACCACAGTCGAATATGAGAAAAATAGTCAGTTGTGATTCGTCAATTTCTTACGGCTTAAAACTTGCTGCACCCATTTTAGACCCAGCTTAATAGTTTTAAAATTTACCAAATGTCTAGCTATTCATTATTCAAGAAAGTAGCAATACATCTCGTACAATATTTTTTACAGTCGTATTTAAAAAGTTAAATATATAATTCTTAGACTAAAAAAGATATTTCATATTTTATGCAAGTTTGTAGAGTGCGTTGATTGGCTGTCGGCTAGAGGATTCTCAAATTCTCTAGCATCCTTCCTGTTAGGACTATAAATTCTCTATCTGATGGACAATATGCTAATAAACTAATCAGCCGACAAATAAAATATTAATCTCAAGTAAACGGCGTACAATATCGTGTGTGATTTTCGTGATGGATCGCACGCGTGTAGTAAATTACTAGAAACGTCGCTGCCTCTCCATTCTGGCATCACTGGTCGCGAGTCGAAGCATCCGGGACTATCGCAGTCGGCCATAGTGGAAATGGCGGGTGTTAGCTTACGTGAATGACGGCGACTGTGCTCTCGAGAGCAATTTCTTGCCGAAACGTCTCGAGCGAATGAGTGTACTGTGTGTGTTTTGCGGTACGGGCATACCAGTAACGGAGTAACTGTGTATCATATGATTTATCTGGAGGGTAAAGATGCAGAATGTAGCACAAGGAACGACCTCGGATAGCCAGAAGCACGAAAAGCAGCCAGCAGTAGCGGCTACGGCAGCAGCGAGCGTTCCCCACGATATCGGAAAAACGTCGTCGACTCCCCAGTCTTCGAATTCAAGCCCTACGAAGTCGGAGACAGAGACCTTCTCGGAGCTGCAACCGCGCTTTATGACAGACTCGTCGGAGAGCGAGGAAGACAGCGTTTCCGAGGTAAACGCCATAAGCGAGGTCCGTTAACGCGACGTGATAAGATATCCGTGAGCATGGGTAGAGCGAAGAATGTGAGGGCGAGAGAAAGAGAGAGAGAGAGAGAGAGAGAGAGAAAGGAGCGAGTGAGGTAGAAAGAAAGATTGAGAAAAAGCGAGAGAGAGAGAGAGAGAGAGGAGAGAGAGAGGGAGGGAGAGAAAGAGAGAGAGAGAGAAAGGGGAGGAGAGAGAGAGAGAGAGAGAGAGAGAGAGAGAGAGAGAGAGAGAGAGAGAGAGTATATATATGTGTGTGTGTGTATGTGTGTGTCATACGTATGCGAGTGAGCGATAGAGAGAGGGGATATTTATGTCTATACTGTGCGCCTGTCGTGCGATACGTATGTGTGTGTGTGTATATGTATATAAATGTGTGTACACGAGCGTGGTGTCGACTAAGTGTCGTTCCTGTGAATCGAGCAGAGTATCGCAAATATGCTTCTGCGAGAATGAGCCGTGAAGATAATTTCGCACGAGCATCGATCCTCGTTCCTCCCCCTTGTCGTCATCGTCGTCGCCGTTTTATCGTTATCGTCGTCATCGCCCTCATCATCATCATCGTTGTCATTGTCATCGTCATCGTCATCGTCGACATAGCCTCCATCCACATTGTTGTAGGCACCCTCGACGTCTTCCCACTTTCGATTCGTCTAGTTTCTCCTCTTTGTCATCGTCACCGTTGTCATTGCCGCGGTCTTTCGCGGCCTGATGAACGACATACATGTTTAGGAACGCTCAATGAGCCTTCCCCCACCCTGACCCTCGTGAATCGGTAGTGTCAAACTTGTGGAAGCTTCGTCGAGAGCAGCCTCTCTTGTACACCTCGGCCGTTTCTCGCGCAGACTTTCTCGACAACGGTGTGTCTCTGCTAACGCCTTCTCGTATCTATTGGCGATTAATTAATTAATTAATTAACGATATTAGACGCGTGCACGCACTCGTTACTCGAGGTCGATCGTAACGATCTACGTGTGAACGCATATGAATATGCGCGACCACGCATGATTGTACGCATTGTGCGTACGCCTGTGTGTGTATGTGTATGTGTGTGTGTGTGTGTGTGTGTGCACATATCGCAGCGGATACCGCGTGTATGTGTGTATGCGTATATATTCGCGCGTGCATCGCGGTGTATATACGGTGTACACGAGAGTAGAACAGAGTACTCGTCAAACGGAGAAAGCAATGACGATTCTTCTCTGTCTCATCGCCGTCGTTGTCATCATTACAGCGCGCGAGGTTGGTACGGGTACTGTTGACCGATAAAAAAAAACAGCCACAGCTGGACTTCTCGAAGGACCAAGACGACGTTTCGTGAATCGACGCATTGATCGGAGCATCTCGAACGTTCATACACCCGAGGTGTCGACGGTGCTTCCCAGTTCCGGCTCGGTTTCCGGGTCGAACGCGCATTGTGTCCGGATGCTCGTGGAGTCGCAACGTAGAGTCTGACAATCCAATGATAGCAAAATGTTTCCCCAGAGAGAAAATGTGTGCGAGCGTACGAATAAAATCCAAACATTTAACCAACTAAATGATTACTCACACTCACAGCCCTAATAGCACAGATGTCCGGAGGACGTCCAGAGTACGTCTTGAGGACGTTCTGGGGATGTTTCTTCATCCCCTCAGGACGTCCCCAGGAGAACATGTGCTATCAGGGAACGTTGAGCTGGTCGGTGAAGAAGAAAATGGTTCGAGAACCCTGCGACATCCGAACGCGCGGTGCCGTCGAGCTGGAAACCCACCTCGGAATCGGAAGAAGTTCCTGCTGTTCCCCCGCATCGTCGACTACTTCGACACACGCGCGAAGCGGAAGAGAACACACCGCGCTGTCGAGAAACGATCTAGATTCGTTCCGGCCGAAAATGCTCTACGCGATACGATTGCGTCGGACACTGGGGGCTGACCATTTTTTTCCCCGGGTCGCAGACAAAGGCTTCCTCTTGAGAGCCGAGGAGTTCATCGTAGGAGTCATAACATTAGAACGGCAGCCGACATGTCGGGCGGACTTGAGCATAAACAAAAAGAACACGATAAGACGGCCGATTAGCCGATTTAGACGGACGGTGCGATCGGATGCTGAGAGAGAGAGAGAGAGAGAGAAGAGAAGTCTGCTCTCTCGTCATCAGTGCTAAGCCCAACTGAGCTTTTCCCGTCTATGCACGTTGTGTCAGTCAGGCCCGTAATGTCCGGAGAGGGCTATCGAGTCGCCGATCTAGACTGAATTCATCTCAGACATACTCGGTCGATGTCGAAGTCCGGCTGTGCTCGCGTCGATTAACGCTAACCCCGCTCTTTAACCTCGTTCGCCTTCCCCGCAGTCGTCGTCCCTGCAGTCGTAGGAGATTCATAACCTCGAAATCGGCGCTTAACCATTAACCTGAATCTCCTCGCTTTGAGATCGCTGCGCGCTGACGCAAAGTCGTGACTAACATCCGGACTTCTGTTAATCGGCGATTGGCGGTGTCTACCCTCCCCCTCCCCCCCCCCCCGCCATCCAACCCTGCCGCCTCGGTTTTTCTCGTGCGGTCGTGCGTCAGGAGAAAATGTGATCTATGGAACGGCGGAACGTCGAGTCTCGCCAGACTAGACGAAATTGAGACGCTGAAAAATCGAGATCGAAGCTCCTCGCTCCTCTTTTTCTTTTTCCTCCCCTGTTTTCTCGATCTCGAGGATATCTCGCCCTTTAATAGATCGCTCGTCGGCGCAAAGTCCCGGAGTCGCCATTCAAATGTAACTCAGCTCGGACTTTTAATCGGGTTAATGCGCTGAATTTTCTGGGCATTGGTAGGTAGGATCGTGGTCCAAGAAAGGTCGCGCAGGATAATAATGATTTTTTCAGGCTCGGCGATTGAGACGCCGAGGATTCGATTTTTCCGTCGCCTATTCGCATGATAAATAAAGTAAAGGACGTCGGACCGTCCCGACTCGGGATGAATTAATTGAAATGCAATCGGGACCAAGGCCGTGGCTCTCTCTCTCTCTCTCTCTCTCTCTCTCTCTCTCTCTCTCTCTCTCTCTCTCTCTCTCTCTCTCTCTCTCTCAGCTTCACTTCGCTCGTTCACTTTGATTATATAGGATTGTAATCCGGAGGTGCACGGAGAGCGTCAAACGCCGAGCCGGAACAATCTCGCTTGTATCTCTCCAATTGAAATTTCATCCGGATCGATCGTTCGAGATCGACGACGTCCGTCGACTTTGCGATCGATTCATCCGCCGCTTCGGACACGCGTCGACGACACGTTCCAGCGCTTTTTCTTCTTCTCCGAGAAATTTCCAGACACTTCGGTCAACGTCCAATTGGAGAGTTCGTTTTTTCAGAGCGATTCCCAGGTGGCTCGGACCTCTCATTGGCCGTCGGTTGCGTCTGCATACCTCTCTCGAAGGGAAAATTCCAGGCCTTCCTGAAAGTGAAACTTTTTCCGAATTGTGCCTGACGCTCGTGCTTTCTGCGGCTCGTTTCTTCTCTCCTTCGTTCCTCGTTCTCGAAGTAACGGGGACATCCTGCTTCTGGCGTTTTCTATCGCTTCGATCGCAACGGGGACGCATCGACCGACCGAAACGGACAATATTCGCTTAATTGCGACACGCATCGACGTTGATGAGAGATCGCTCGTGAGAGTCCGCGATTTAGCAGAAAAGCCCTGGACGCGCCTTCTCTTTGTACCTTTTATCGTCGCTCGTGTCCGTTCAATTTGACACCGCTCACTAGGTGTCTTCCCTACATACCTCGCTAGATGCCGGCTAGAGGTACGTGCACGTAGATGGCAACTCTTGCGTGCTCTTAGCACGGAGGAATAAAGGGATAAAGGTGGAAAGAGGAGAGAGAGAGAGAGAGAGGGAGAGACGAAGAAAGTTAGAGGCCGTAAGGGAGGAAGAGGAGGAAAACGGGGAATCTCCGCGCATTGAGGAAAAGTTATATAATCGGTATGTGTGTATATATGTTTTAATAGCTGTCTACCGTGGAAACGACGTCGCCGACATCACTAGCATACCCATGTCCCTCTTTTTCTCCTCTCTCTCTCTCTCTCTCTCTCTCTCGCTTGCGCATATATCTGCACGTCTAACTCTATTGCGAATCGCGCGAGCAATTTCGTCCTTCCTCCGTCCCACCCACCGCCGTCCTTCCTCACATCTTCGCCCTCTCACCCCTCCACTCCACACAGGTCACACGCTTTTCTCCCAAGTCTGTAGCGCCTTCTTTCTTCCGCCACAGTGTGAGACAGTGTGCATACGACGATGGTCGTACCTTCGTTCCTCCTCGACATTTATGAGAGCAGCGCGACCCGCTGCCGCACGGCGGCGGCGCTGCCGCCGTCGTCGTCGTCGTCGAGGTGCACGATTCGAATACTCCTCTCGTTCCCATCCTGGCATCGTCGCGTGTTTCGCGAGAGTGAGAAAGAATGAAAAAGGGACCGAGCGAGTAAGAGAGAGAGAGAGAGAGAATGAGAGAAGGGAAAGAAAGAATGAGAATACGACGTAACGCGTACGCTCTATGAGTGTGTGTGTGTGTGTGTGTGTGTGCGCGCGCGCGCCTGCGCGCGCGCACGTAGAACACGCGAGCATGTCGCTGCTGTCTCTGGTCTCCCTCCCTCTCGAAGCGCTGGTTCAGGCACTTCGCTCTCACTAGAAGCGGTACATGCATCGTCGTGTAAGTATGCGTGCGTACCTGCGTGTATGCGTAAGGTGAGTGAATACCCCAAGGATCGGAAACACGTATCACGTGTAACACATATACGTCTATACATGCAGCACACATATTTATATATATACAATATATGTATATATATTTATATATATATATATGCATGCATGGTTCGTTACACACGTGTACACGCGACAGTGCGCGCACGTGCGTATACACAGCTACGTATGCGTACACGCATGTGTATGTAGCGCGATGCGCGAGCACGCCTCTACGAGAGCGTGTCTGTCTGCCTGCTTGCGTTTGTCGCTCGCTCGCTCGCTCGCTCGCTCACTCACTCGCTCATTCTCTCCCTCTCACTCGCTCTCTCGCACTGTCGTCAGTGCGCCACCCAGCGGGCTTTCCGTACGTCTTTCGCGTTCTTGTCGCTCGCTCGCTCACTTGCGA
Organism: Harpegnathos saltator; assembly: GCF_003227715.2. Taxonomy (NCBI): domain Eukaryota; kingdom Metazoa; phylum Arthropoda; class Insecta; order Hymenoptera; family Formicidae; genus Harpegnathos; species Harpegnathos saltator. The sequence goes on along the minus strand of NW_020230532.1, from coordinate 401,006 downwards.
GTTTGCTGGCTGCTTCGCAGTCGATTTCCGAGCCAACGCATCACCATGTGATCCGCCAGTTCGTCGCAAAGCTAACCAGCCCGATCGCTCTCTCGCCTGACTGGCCGTTCGTACGCTGTCGTCGTGGCGCTCCGCGTCCCCGCCGTGTGTAGCCGCCTGCTGCTCTCGATGTGTGCGTGGAAACGATCGCGGAGAACAGAGCCACCATATTATTCTATGTCCTACCAACGGCGCTTTTACGGCCTCGTCGCTTCTTCGTGAGACTCGTGTGTTAAAGGTTCTCAGTGCTTCTTATGCGTCGAACATAATCGTGGTCAGCGACGGCGGGGGAGGAGGAGGTGAAGGGTGAATCTCGGACGCATCTCATCGTTGTCTTCCTTCGTGTCGTCGTCGTCGTCATATCGTTGTCGTTCTTGCCATCGTCATTGTCGTCGTCGTCGTCGTCGTCGTCGTCGTCGTCGTCGTCGCTGTCGTCGCGATTGTCGTCATCGTGTGTCTCGGGAGCAACGGACGAGAGCGCATTCCCGACGCGAGTGTACGCCTTCACACTCGGTGACTCGAAAACGGCAGGGCGACGCGCGATGTGTAGTTACGCGAGTACGCGGAGTTCACCGGTCGCGTGGTAAGTGTCAGTGCCGTCGTTGGAACGTCCGTTCGTTGCTTATTGTTCTACCACGCGACCCAGACGTGATCGTGTTGGAAAATATATACGCGCGACTATGCTTTCACCCGCGTTCCCGATCTATGTTGATTGTCTCACGTTCGTGATCGCCCTCGCGGCCGCGCCGATCAGTCGTGTTCCGCGTGGAACGTAGAGGACTTTCCGGATATAATGCGTTGAAGTACGTTGTAGTATATACGCGTGCGAGAGAGAGAGAAAGAGAGAGAGAGAGCGAGAGCGTGGCACCTCCGCTCTCCGATAGTAGCTTCTGGTAGTTTCATGAGCAACGATTCGATTTTCGACATCTCTCGCTCTCTCGGTGACGCGCGCCTCGTGATTTATACACGCCTTTGTTCGACGAAGTCGATCTACGATGCCGCCGCCACCACCGCCGCCGTCGTCGCCGCCGTCACCGCCGTCGCCGCCGACGTTCCCGGTAACTCGACTCTGTGCGAAAATAACCTCAATTTCTCGCGGTCCTTCTTGTCGCGGACACGCCGCACGACGAGGAGCTCTCATTAGTACCTTTTTCAGGGATCTTGTCTCTCTCGATAGGCCTCCTCGATGAAGCGTTTTATGTTGGGTATCGTTGATCGCATGTTGCTCGTTAAACAAGTGACTCAGCGATACATAACATTTCTTGTCGAGTTGGAAGTTTTTCGATAAAGGATACGGATACACTCTCTTCGTAGAGCAGCTTGTGTGCGAATTTACGACTAAGGCATTGAGAAACATACGTTATATTGTTATCTAATCTGTTCCTTTCTTTTTTTAACCATTTTTGTATGTACGATTCGCATACAATGCAAATAAGAGTGTCCACGAAGGAAACAGAGGTTCTGTAAGAACCATCAATGTCGTAACAGAGTGCTGTTGATAGTTTATCAAATTGTAGATATTTTTATCTTACACGTATATGTTAAATGAAATTGGCTGAATGCTTGTAATACGAGATCCAACACATGATGGATCAGTGAATAGACAAAGCGCGAGGTCTACAGCCAGTTCAATTATACATTGTTGTGTCTTGTGTGTCCAGTTTTACTCACAGATGTGCTTTATGTGATTTTAGGTGGAGTGTTTTGCAATTGATCAAGTTGAGATAGACGAAGATCATCCAGAGACATCTAAATTTCTGTTGACACCTGAAGATACGGAACGTTCTGTGGATCCTGAGACTCAAGCGCGTCTCGAGGCCCTCCTCGAGGCGGCTGGTATCGGGAAATTGTCATCGGGTGATGGGAAGCACTTGGCCGACCACGAAGTGCTTCGACGTTTAACATCTAGTGTTTCTTGTGCATTGGATGAAGCGGCAGCAGCATTAACACGTATGCGCAGTGACAATCCACGCACACCTAACGAAAAGCGCACTCTTATAGAGGCGTGTACCGACGGTGACGTCGGTACCGTTAGAAAATTGTTAACAGAAGGACGGAGTGTTCACGAAACTACCGAGGAGGGAGAGAGCTTACTCTCCTTGGCTTGCTCAGCGGGTTACTACGAACTTGCTCAGGTTTGGGTCAAATATATTTATGCTCTCTTTATGTAAACTTGCACAAAGGTGCTATCTGTGCGAATTCAGGCAAAATTATGATGATGATTTGCAAGATAACATTGCCAAGTGCATGATGTATGTAACTGTTATACGTGTGGTTAAGTAATTCCCAGTACACACGTTTAACATGCAATGTTTGTGGCAATGTGTGTAACAAATGAAGCTTTATTTCGTGTGAATTTGTCGAGTTATAAGTTTATACAAGTTTATAAGTTAGAAATTTATATATCAGTTGTGAATATAATAGAAAAGAGAATCTTTTTCACCATTTTGTTGTGTAAATTTTGTAATATATTTCACTTGGTTCGCAATATGTAATATTGTTATGTTTGACATATTTGTATGAGCAGTTGGTTGGTGCATTAACAACGATCTATTTTGAGTGACTTTGAGTGAATAATAACAAATTGGCACAGCAGTTCTTTATTATCTATGATAGAAAAAAAGAATAATTCATTTATATTAAAATTACTCAATGTCTCTCTTTGAAAATTTGTACTGTTTATCTCACAATCTATTTTAAATTACAATGTAATGGTTATCTTATTCCAAATTGACTTTGTATGTATAATATGAAATTCAATGAACTCTATTAGCATATGTGTATATAATATTATATCATTTGAATATGTCATAAAAATCATCAATAAATAACAGTTGTTGCTTGAAATGGTGATAAATCTCAAGAAATAAGTATAGGTTTTTTAGAGAACTAATATTTATAATGAAACTTACCTGCAGTTACTTTTATGTAATTACAGGATATGATAGTCGACAATTTGTATCAAATTAATTAAAATTATCAGTATTTAATTGCTTGGATAAATGATCAAGATCTGTATAATGAAAATTTCGTCTACCAGCTACATAATTTTATACCTGTTAATATTAAGTCTGTTTTTTACATCCGACAATCTTAGGACTATCTGCCTGGTTTTTCTATTTTCCTTTCTTTCTTACATCAGCATCAAATGAGTTACTTTATTTTAAATATAGATGGTGAGACGGACTTAGTGCAACTATAAAAAACGGACCTATGTTATGTTTCAACTTCTTTCTTTTGTTTATTTAACTGTCACATTTATAAATGACATGAAGTTGGTGTTACAAAAATATAATCAGAAAATAGGAAAATTAAACCGAAATTAGTTTTATAGGCTGATGAAAACCGTGTATTTCAACGAATCTTTCTGTGAAACAGGTTCTATTAGCAATGAATGCTAACGTGGAAGATCGTGGTATTAAAGGGGATTGCACCCCTTTGATGGAGGCTGCCAGTGCTGGACATGTGGATATCGTGAGCTTACTTATCGCTCATGGTGCCGATGTCAATGCTCAGTCGACTTCGGGTAAAATTACACGCTAGTTCTTTACACACATACATATATATATCAACTTTATATAACACCTACTTGATTGGTGTATTTAATTTCTCGCGAACGTGTGCATGAACTTTCATAATGACGTGAACGCTACATTGCTCGAAAACGATCGAAACAATTGTGTTGTATAATTGTAGGCAATACACCTCTCATGTATGGGTGTGCTGGTGGTCATGAGGAAGTAGTACGTGTCCTTTTGGAAGCAGGAGCTAACGTTGAAGATCATAATGAGAACGGCCATACACCTTTGATGGAAGCAGCAAGTGCCGGACATGTTCCAGTTGCCAAGATCTTGCTGGAACATGGTGCTGGTATCAACACTCATTCCAATGAATTTAAAGAATCTGCCCTAACATTGGCCTGTTATAAAGGACACTTAGAGATGGTTCGATTTTTATTGGAAGCTGGCGCAGATCAGGTATAATTACCTAATATCATTTTTTACGCAAATGTAATTAATATTTTTGCGAATATCACGTCTGTGCTATGGAGAGAGAGAGAGAGAGAGAGAGAGAGAGAGAGAGAGAGAGAGAGAGAGAGAAAGAGAAAAAAGAAGAGGGGGGGTGGAGAAATAGCGGATAAACATTTTATCTGATTTTTCGAAGGTTTGACGGATATCTTCATGAATTGTTGCAGGAACATAAAACGGATGAGATGCATACAGCGCTTATGGAAGCGTCGATGGATGGTCATGTAGAAGTGGCACGTTTACTTTTAGACTCAGGTGCCCAAGTAAATATGCCGACCGATAGTTTTGAGTCTCCATTGACATTAGCAGCTTGCGGAGGTCACGTGGACCTAGCGATGCTTCTCATCGAACGCGGTGCAAACATCGAAGAAGTTAATGACGAAGGTTACACGCCTTTGATGGAGGCAGCACGCGAGGGCCACGAGGAAATGGTTGCGTTACTTTTAAGTCAAGGTAGGTCATCTTATTTGTATGATCGTTAGATTTGTTACTTTACGAGCTTCCTTTCACACAGGTGCAAACATCAATGCACAAACTGAGGAAACTCAGGAGACGGCACTTACATTGGCTTGCTGCGGCGGTTTCCTTGAAGTAGCTGATTTTTTAATCAAAGCGGGCGCTGACGTCGAATTGGGAGCATCCACCCCTCTAATGGAAGCTGCCCAAGAAGGACACTTAGATCTTGTTCGATATTTGCTAGAGTCGACGTCGGACGTTCACGCTCAAACGCAAACGGGAGATACAGCGTTAACGTATGCCTGTGAAAATGGCCATACTGACGTTGCTGATCTCCTACTTCAATATGGAGCTGATCTGGTATGTTGTGTTTTTGATAACTACGAGTCTTAATCGTACAAAGTTTGTGCGAAAGTTCTCTTTAAATTGCTTTTCACTTTGATCAACTCTTGCAAAATACACAGATTACCTGTATTACTCTTTTTTTTTTTTTTTTTTTTTTTTCTTGTAGGAACACGAATCGGAGGGAGGTAGGACTCCGCTCATGAAAGCCTGTAGGGCTGGTCATTTGTGTACAGTTCAATTCCTCATCTCAAAGCGTGCTGATGTCAATCGGCAGACTACGAACAATGACCATACTCCTCTTTCACTGGCGTGTGCTGGTGGTCATATTGCTGTTGTCGAACTACTCTTGGCGCAATCGGCTAATCCGTTTCATAAATTGAAGGTAAGCCCACGTGTTTGAAATGACACTACTCTCGTATGCAAGTTTTCATTTTCACGTAATTGTGTGCTCATTGTGCAATTACATATTCAGATAAGTAAATTCAAATAAAAAAAAACTCTAACCACAATATCGATAACAGAATAATATGTAACATATCATCTCTACGTCGTGTCAAATCTTGTAATTTTTTATCGGTATTGTGTTCTTACAAACACTATAGAAATATGAAATTGATACATGCAACAAAATACATTGTAGGATAACTCCACCATGCTGATTGAAGCAGCAAAGGGTGGTCATACGGCTGTTGTGCAACTCCTATTGGATTATCCTCATAGCATTATGATGGGCGCGCCGCACAATGGCGCACCTGCTCCTATGTTATTACCGCAACAACAACAGCAGCAACAACAACAACAACAACAACAACAACAACAACCACCGCCGCCGCAGCAGCAGCAGCAGCAGCAGCAGCAGCCGCAACAGCAACAGCAGTCGCAGCATCAGCAACATATAAGTCATCAGCAACATGTACCTCATCCGCAAACGTCCGCGCAACCTCAGCAGCAACACCCGCAGCAGCAGCAGCAGCAGCAGCAGCAAACTGCAGAGCAACAACAAGCGCAAAATCTCCAACCTAAACATAATACGCAAAAGTCATTGTTAAGGAAAAATCGATCTGTGACCATGATGCCCGACATGAGCCTTACCTCAGCCGAAGCGCAACAAGTTCGTTCGCAGCCCGCAGGAGAATCTGTTGCTACTACCAAGGATGATACCAATATCCTCGATAAAGGCAGCGGAGGGTTCACGAGTCTATCAGAACCCAATATTAGCCTTAGCCCAACTTCAGCGTCAACGCAAGGGGTAAATGTCACCGAAAGTCGGAAAAATACTAGACAAGAACAAATCCTTCATAAGCAACAAATACTTGAAGAACTACAAGTACGTCCTACGTTATTTTCTCTTCGTTAACGTCTTTTCATCAACTTTTTTAAAGAGGAAATAATAAAAGACAGAAATTATTGACGTGATTAAGCATATTAGCGGTTAAGATAAGAGATATATAAACATTTAATGCGCAGCTTATCACAATAATCACGATTGTCTGCTTTATGCGCTGTTGCATGTATAATTTTTTTTTTTCCTAATTCTAGAATTTATCCTTTTCAGAGGGTAGAGCGGGAATTGCAGAGCAAGGGTGCGGGACATTTGTTTTCTGGTCCACGAAATTCCATAATAAATCAACCTCAACAGCAAACCCAGCAGCAGGATCCTACAGAAGCAGAAGCATTATTACCTGGAATGTTGAACATTGATTTACCAACTCAGTCGGCGACATCTCCGCATGGTACATTTTCATCGCATTATATTGTCACATCAAAGTTAATCTTTTGAGTGCAGAATATTTGAGAGCTAATAAGCTCTCTCGTATAAGCTGTGGAAATTAGCAGGACAAATATATATGCGTCCGTAATCCCGCCGCCGGTGGACGTTCCTCGAACGCGTATATGCGTCCACGGTTAACGATACGTGTGTCTTGAACTGGTGACTGTTTCGTTCAACAGGTCTAGTGTGCAGTACCACCGGTATGTCTGGCACCTCGTTGACATACCAAGGAACTAGCGATGCGGCGTTGGTCTGCAGTGCTTATCTCGACGGCAAGATAATGGGACTGCAGCAGTTTCAAAAAACATTATCCGTAGCTCCGACCGCGGCGGAGACGTTCCCCACGAATACATTTCCCTCGTCGCCACCCTTGACACTCGCTCCACTACCTGCCACGACTGCCGTTTCGTTGGTTACCTCCAACACGTCCTCAACCACCACGCCGAGCCCGCCGAGTATCTCCACTCCTCCGACTGTTATAGCTGTTTCCCAGCCTATTACCGCGAGCAGCGACGTTAGCCAGAACACTGCTATAAGCGACCGCCCGAAGGCTAAGCCAGTGTCTAAGAAGGAAGGCAAAAACGTGCGAAAAGCAGCGAGCGGTATGGCGGTGGCTAAGTTGCAGCAGACGCAGGCAAGCCTGATGGCCGGACTTCAGCAGCAATATCAACAGAAGCAACGTCAACATACCTATCAAGTACAACAGGTTCATCAATTGCAGCAACTTAATCAGCAGTTGCAACTCCAGCTAGACCAAGTACAGGTGGACTTCTACTCCCCTTACTTCGCTTCGTTTTTATACGTTTTACAACATGTCAGATTCAATATTATTATTGTTCGAAGCTCTGGGATGAATCCCTTCAAGCACGAGCTTACTTGAGAATAGATAGCAAGCTAAATAGATCGCATAACGTAGTAACATATCCTGCCTGAGTGACGTCAAGTTAAAAGGAATATATACATGTCGGATAAAATGTCACCAAGGAGATTTTGCAAGCGAATGCATGGGAGAGATGTTAGCATGTATAACATCTACGCGCGATCATGTTTTTATATACACAACACACGCGAGATACGACATGACATAACGAATTTGTCTCGTCGATGTAGATACAACAACAGCAGCAGCAACAACTGCAGCAACCGCAGACGCAACCGCAGCAACCTCAGCAGCAACAGGCCCAGCAACAAACTAATGTAGTCGGTAATAATGCGAGTAGCATACTCATGCCCACTCAGTTGATGTCGCATTTACACCCTACACATACTCACCACTTACATAGCCAGGTAAGCATGCCGTTGAATTGTTGAGGTCGCCGACGTTCCTACTCACGTTGCAATATATTCCCAACAGCAAACACCGCAAGAAAATCTTCCCGAGCAAACGGATCCCGAATTGGCGCGGAAGTATAGAGAAAGCGCTTGTGCATTTTTTACCGGGGCTCAGAAATCTAAAACCTTCTCCGCTAACGAAAGAGTCTTGAAATTGGAGGACGGCACTGACATACCGATCGATGATGCGTTTGAAATTTTTCGCTCCATCAGTTTCGACGATGCTGTAGATGGTCAATATTTTATCTCTTGAGCTTTTTCTTTAAAATGTAACTAGAGTACTCTCGAGGCGATCGTATGCGTTATCTTCCGAATTGCTTTCCGTTTGTGTAGCTACAGAAGATCAAGAGAAACTTGAATTGAAGAGATTGGAGGTATCCGGCAATAAGGAGCAACAACAACACCCGCAGCAACAGCAGCAACAACCGCAGCAACAGCAGCAGCAGCAGCAGCAGCAACACTTGCAAACCACCCAAATAGTTCAACAAAGTGGAAGTCCTCATGCGTCCCAAGAATATTTTACCGGTCCCGTGTTGTCAGTACCATCAGTCTCCCTGCCGACTTTACCATCGCTACAAGTGACTAGTTCTGGCGTTCAGATAGAAGCAGACATATCAACTGGCTTGCAATTAACGAGCACACAGTCCTTACAAAATCCGGCATTGAAGAATCGTCTGAGAGCTTTTGAAGAAGGCTTTCGTCAAGGTAGTATACACTTCCGCGAATGTATGCAGCATATTAGCAGCGATACTTTCCAGCCGCAGTTGCTGCTGCAGTCTTCTCAAATAAGTAAGTCTAGCAAACGCCGTTGGTGCAACTAGCGCACCACGCGGCTGCACCCCTGCACGACGTTGACATCTGATTACGCTTTCGTGTTCTCGTTATCCAGCGTTCCCCACGCAAACATTGCCACCAGTGAGCGGAGCGACCGGGATAATAGATAGCATACCTCACCAGTCGAGCGGATATGCACAGTCCACAGCTTGCAGCACCAATCAAGTGCAGGTCGCTACCCAGACCCAGGCGCCGGCCACCACCACCGCGGCGAACGTCGTCGCACCCGACAAGAAGCAAGTATACACCGCGCCGACCACCGGCAAGGGCAAGAAAGCCAGATACCCGGTCTTGTCCCAGCAGCAGTCTTGCCAGCAACCACAAACTGCCAATGCTCAACCGACTCCGAATTTTCCCGCCCAGAACTATCAGCTGGACCCGGCTGCAGGTGAGAGCCAATGTACAATAGCTGCTGCATGTAGACGCCTCGTAATGACCGTCGATCAATTTCGCCGCTCAAAATGTCAGCCAATGTACAATAAATATCTTTGCAGTTGGAGGTTACGCGACCAATCAAGTCCCACCCGCGGCCTTCTCATGCATGGACGTTGACTCGGAAACGGACAGTAACCATGACACTGCGTTGACTTTAGCTTGCGCAGGTGGCCATGAGGATCTAGTTGAACTTTTGCTGAGCCGAGGCGCAGATATAGGTGAGTGTCAAATAGAAATAAAAGTTGACCAATAATTTTGCCCAATACCTACGATTTTGTTACAGAGCATAGGGATAAAAAGGGATTCACGCCTCTTATTCTGGCCGCAACGGCTGGCCATCAAAAGGTGGTGGAGATACTGCTAAATCACGGGGCGGACATAGAAGCGCAATCCGAACGCACCAAGGACACGCCGTTGTCGCTCGCGTGCAGTGGCGGCCGATACGAAGTGGTCGAGCTCTTGCTCAATCGCGGCGCGAACAAGGAACATCGAAATGTATCCGATTACACTCCATTGAGTCTCGCGGCATCCGGTGGCTATGTGAATATAATAAAACTCCTGCTTAACCACGGTGCCGAAATAAATTCTCGCACCGGCTCCAAGTTGGGCATTTCTCCGCTGATGCTTGCTGCTATGAATGGCCACACCGGTGAGCGACTAGTCGATATGAAATTACCCGTCAACTGCACTCGCGATAATCAGTTACAGTTATTCGTGCGTATCGGGAAATTCAGCCTTACACGGTTTGGTTTCTGCGTGATAAACATCCGAATAATTCTCTTTACAGCGGCAGTGAAGTTACTCTTGGACATGGGCAGTGATATTAACGCCCAGATCGAAACGAATCGCAATACAGCGTTAACGCTCGCGTGTTTCCAAGGAAGACACGAAGTGGTTAGTCTTTTGCTTGACCGAAAGGCCAATGTCGAACATCGAGCGAAGGTAATACGTAGAGAAATATAATTCCAGCGATATGAAACGCGCGCGATGCTCACCGATAATCTCTAACTTGAAATTGTTCGTTCGCTTCATAAAGACTGGGCTCACACCTTTGATGGAGGCAGCGAGTGGTGGATACGTTGAAGTTGGACGAGTACTGCTTACGAAGGGCGCAGATGTCAACGCGACGCCGGTCCCATCATCTCGTGACACCGCTCTCACCATCGCTGCTGATAAAGGTCACTGCCGTTTCGTTGAACTTCTACTTTCAAGGTAACCTACTCGCTGTATTATTTCTGACGGACATCTGATAGAAACTGGATAAAACCGATGATTGTGTGTCTCTAGGGGAACTCAAGTCGAGGTGAAGAACAAGAAAGGGAATAGCCCGTTGTGGTTAGCCGCAAATGGTGGACATCTCAATGTTGTAGATTTACTGTACCATGCGGGTGCGGACATCGATTCGCAAGATAATCGCAAGGTACGTGCGTAAAAAGTCCCACGCGTCTACTTGGTTGTCTCTCTCACTTTGAGAATCTTCGTAGACGGTTGTTAACAACTCCGATCTTTCCGATGCTCAGGTTTCCTGTTTAATGGCCGCATTCCGAAAGGGCCACATCAAAGTGGTAAAGTGGATGGTGAATCATGTAACGCAATTTCCGAGCGATCAGGAAATGACGAGATACGTAGCAACCATCAGCGACAAGGAACTTCTTGAGAAGTGTCAGGAATGTGTTAAAGTGATAAGAGCGGCTAAGGAGACACAGGCCGCTAAAGCAAATAAGAATGCCACGATACTGTTGGAGGAACTTGATATGGAAAAGACCAGGGAGGAATCGAAAAAAGCAGCAGCGGCGCGAAGACGAGAGAGGAAGAAAAAAAAGAAGCTGGAGAAAAAGGAGGAGAAACGCAAAATGCACGAGGAATACAAGAAGAACGAAACAGCCTACGAGGATAAAGAAGATAACGGGAAGAAGTCAGGTGACGAGGAATGTGACAGGGCAGACGACAGCGAACACGAAGGCGGCGACGGTTGCGAAAGAATAGAAAGCGTACCATCGCCCGTGAACAGAAGTCCGGAGGATCCCGATCGGGAGGAGGGTGACAGTGGAATCGATGCAAATAGCCAGGGTAGTTGCAGTAGCAACGACGTGAAGGCTCGAGACAAGAAAAAGGACAAGAAAAAGAAGAAGAGTAATAATCCTAATAACAATGAGAAAGACACGTCCCCTCAGCGCTCACCCAAAACGCTTCTCACACAAAACACTGCATTATCTCAAAATTCAACGACCTCAACTAAATCCCAAAGTACTTCGGATAAGTAAGTAGACCCATCTTCTCTCTACTTTCGGGGTCCACTCGTGTATTGCGTTTTATTTCTTTTCTGATTTTCTAACGGGAAGATTGACCGTCGAAAGAAACGCGGATGAATATACATTTTCGTATGGAAGATACAATTAAATTAACATACAATTGATACAATGAAACATACAAATGTCAATTTCATTTACGTGATATCGTGTATCTTATGCGCTGACCAATGATTTCCACAGAAGGATTCTGACTAACGTTACCAGCGGAATGTCTGTATGTACAACTTCGGCCACGACCACAAGAGCCTCCACCACGATCAATTGTACCGATCGAAAACTGAAGGGTCAGTTGGTCTTTGAATCTTCCAGACATCCAGCCGACAGAGAGGATTTTGAAGCAACTGGTAACGAGACTTATGTTCCTGGAAAGGGAAAAAAATCTTACAACAATCAGTACGACGGAGATACCTTAAACACATCGTCGAAGACAAATAACACGACAAGTCCTAAGCAAGGTGGAAAACGCGAAGAAGGCTGGAAGGAGGTTGTACGAAAGTAAGATGTGTTCTTATGTGCAGAGAGTAGAGCTCCTTTCCCTCGTTATTAAGAATGAAAAGAGCACATCCGTTATCGTTTTCATTCATGGCTTATATATTAATCTGCTATATCGCGTGACTTTCGCAGAGGACAATCCGACGATTCCGGCAGATTTATGAATTCACCATTCCGCTCCAAGAAGGTATCCGTACCACCAAATGCTATTAGTCGTGTAATCGGTAGAGGTGGCAGCAACATCAACGCTATTAGGGCTGCAACCGGTGCGCACATTGAAGTTGAGAAGCAAAGCAAAAGCCAAGGAGAAAGAATCATCACGATCAAGTGGGTATCGGACACTACCACGTGTACACATTACATTTCAGTTTCTAACGAAAGCTAAATTGTCTGTTGCTTATAGGGGATCATCCGAAGCGATGAAACAAGCCTTTACCTTGATAACGGCGCTCATTAAAGATCCAGACGTCGACATAATACAAATGCTTCCGAAATCAAAAACTACGACCGCGACCACCTCTTCGTGGGATAAAGCTGTATCTACTGTTGCTGTAAGTATTGAGTAATATGCTATGACGCATGCTGACAAATGTCACGATGGAAAGATCTAATGATTTGTGTTTTCTAGGCAAGTAAAACAAAAGTCGGTTCTGTAAATAAAGCTCCTAGTTTGGCATCCAGTACAACCAGCACTCAAATTAATAAGTCCGGATACTCATCGGGCGTATCTACTGTAAATCCATTGCTTCCTCTACGATCTTCGTCCACTCTTAAACTAGCTGGTCCATTCGCAGCTTCATTGCCACGTGCGACAGCTCCTAGACTTGTTGCCGCAGGTAATATAGAAAGCGAACGAATCTAGATCACCCTATGGAGGAAATTCTTTTACGAAACTGTAGTACATATTACTACGGCCATCATCATCATTAGTCGTAACGATTGTCAGTGTCTCAATGTTTGTTTCGACTTGAAGATTTTATCATAACGTTCGATGGTTCATTTTACCTTTTTGGTTGAGCTGTCAAATTTTTGTTGTTTCGGCTCGAAGTCGTAACAAGTGTTGAATAACACTCTCGTTTCAATTAATGTTTCCGTGCGTTTTGTCGTAATTTTTGGCGCAATATCGCAATTTTCTAACTGTCAAGTAAATTCATCGGCATAGCTATGCGCACAGTTGTTTGTTGTTAACCTAACGATGAAACAAAGTTTCCACTAAGAATTCGCGCGAACGTAATAATTTTTATTTGCACAGCGGAGAAACGTGCACAAGCCGTCGCCGCGCAGTTGGCCTCTTCGACGAACACCAAGACGACAATGTCGTACACGAGTGCCATCATGACCGCTGGCAGGGCAACGAAAATCGTCACTACCAGCACGACGCAGACATTCGCGGCGAAACTCTCGGAGATCACTGCCTCGACTCACACCTCCACCACCGTCATGCAATCCACCCACACCACGGTGAACAAGCAGAAGCCGTTGCAGCAAGCCAGCACCGTGACCGTCATGTCGTCGGCCACGTCAGTCGCCGCGGCAACCGCTCAGACATCCAGTCAGCAGTCCGTAATCAGTACATCGCCGAAACACTGCCGACCACTGCCCACTGCCTTGCCTGCCGCCCCGCCGACGATGACGTCTCATTATCCAGGAGGCAAGTCGACCTACCCACCGGCCGGCACGAGCGCGATCTCGTTGTCCACGAGCACCGCGGCGACCAATTGTTCGGAGAGCTCTATCGTCTCGACATCTGCCAATTCCGTACGAGTGACACCTTCGCCGCCCGTTGTATCGTCGCAGGCGCTAGCATTACCACCGCAGCAGCAGCAGCAGCAACAACAGCAATCGCAACAGCAACAGCAGCAGCAGCAGCAGCAACAATCTCAGCCGCAAGCACGCAGCAACACGCCGATTACGAGCATGCAAGAACATCAACAGCAGCAGCATCAACATCAGCAGCAACAACAGTCCAATAGCACTCCACTCGAGTATTCTTTATTCAACGATACGTTCACCAAGGTCACGCAACAGTCGATGTGGGGTGGCAGAGACAATGAATCTCAAAAGGGTATGAACTTCGCAACTGTTGCTGGTGGTGGAGTATCGATGAATACGTCGGGTTCGTCCACGGCTAAATTTGACAGCTCTCCGCCGCAGGTACGTTATGTCGGAATATCTTTTACATTCCACACACACATTCACGACACACACACACACACGCGCGCACGCGCTATTTCTTTTCTTATGTTTGACCTCTTGAGTGTTGTCGACGCATCGAGAGCGTCCTCTCTTATGAGTCTCTTCGGCTTATATCTACGATACACACGACAGTTCATCCACTGCATACATTCTTTTGCGTGTTTTAGCGACGATAAGGTATATGTCCCAATTAATGACTCCAAGTGAACACAAATTAACAATATACGTGCAAATATTAATTAATATTTATTAATTGCGCAATATTAATTTTGATGAGAAGCTCGAACATTCGGCTTTCAATTGTGTCATATTTTTCTAATTTGTGGAAAAATGTTAATTCATCTGATATCTTTTCTCGCCATCAACGATATGTTTGTAATTATGGTGTTCCAGCAGATGTTACTACTGTAGCTTTTAATTTTATTGGAAACTTATAACTAATGATATATAAATATATTTTTTCTCTTGTAAGAATACATGTTTAGGATAAATACGGGCTAGCTGATTTATGAAAGGGAAAGGGGTTTCACAAATCGAAATATTCACCCAACGAGTAAAATTTCATGTGTTCCAGTGGTACACTGTTTTCACAATTTATTATCTCGGAGATATTCATTTTTCATCGGTTGACGGGTTACACAGCAACCCAAAATATTCCTCAGCGACCGTGCAGTTTTAAAGCGTTCCACAAAAAGTTAAAATCGATGACAAATGTCCGCTATCGAAAGTTTCTCCCGAGAAATTCTCGATGTAAAGGAATTCATCCATTCCGTGCGTTTTCATCGAAGGTCTCTAATAACGAATCGTCGTAAAATACGACATTTTAGCACAATCTCTCAATTGTGTTAGCACAGGAAATAAGACTCACGTTTCCCCCCCCCCAAATTCTGCCCAACAGGTGGACGCGTCCAAAGCACCGGGGTATCGTGGCACAACCATGTGCTCGCCCGTGTCCAGCAAGTCGAGTGGCACGAACAACACGTCGACCAATGTGATCGGCAGCGGCGTGTCGTCCAGCTCGGTGCACAATCCCATTCAGCCCCCGCAATTTCAATCCTCCACGAGCTACACCGAGCACCCCCTTCCACCGAGCAAACCGCCCGGCAGTCTAGCAGTGGCAAGACCGGTGATCCCGCAGCCAAGCATGGAGATGGGCACGAGCATGACGCAGTTCAATCGGCCGGTCTTTCAGGGCGAACTTACCTCGCGTAACACCACCGCGCATCAGGCCCCTCATGTGATACCATCGACATCGCAGCCTGCATTGGACGTCGGCTTGTTCAAGACGAACAGCGGCGGCGCGTACGAGCATCCGAACGTGAACTCGAGCTTGTTGAAGATGGTGCCGAACGACAGTCAAAGCGGCGGTCACCCTTTATTGCCGTTCCACCCGCACATGCAGAGTTACGCACAGACTGCCATCGCCCCATCCGCATCTGTGAACACCACCGTCAGTATGTCAAGGTTGAATCCGCGCGCGCCAGACTTTTCCAGCTCGTTGCATCTCAATAGCAAGCAGCAGCAGGTCACCATGTTCAACACCGGCTCGGCCACGCTCCACCCGGGCACAATATTCCCAACCGTACCGGCACCACCGCCGCCAGCGCCGCTACAGTCCAGCAACATCACGATGCTCGGTAGCTTTCCCCTGGGCAAATACCAGGCGCCCTCGCGAGCAGCCCCGGCGAACACTGGCATCTCGACGAATCCGCAGACCCGCTGGCCGTTTGCTCCAGGCCCGCACAGCAGTTACCCACCGCCACCGCCGCATCAGGACCCCATGATGGGCCAGATCGGCTTCTCCAATCATTTGGCGAACATAAACGCGCAGCCCGGCAGCATCGATCTGATCACGAGTCTGGAGAATGGCGGCTCGCCGGCTATATCCCCGTCGTCGCCGGCGCAGGTTGCCCAGGAGATGAGCCAGCTGAAGATCGAGGACCGAAAAGTGCCACGGCCGATTGGTACCGAGAGGGCATGGAAGAATTATACCGCAACGGGCATAGGTCCTGGCGGCGACGCCGATCCTATCAATTGGATACTGAACGACAAGATGGTTGGTTCATGGACCGGTCTGACGCCTGGCATCGACAGGCATCAGATGTTCCGAACAAACGCCGCTTACAATCGTATATCCAATGTCGAGCCGGAACTGCACCAGATGATGGAGACATCTTTCCAGGTAACGGTCGATCTTCTCGCACGATTCCGCTGGTGAGGCTCTCTCGCTTTCTCGCTCGCGCCCCGTTGCAACCATCTTGAACGATGACGTCCACGCTAGCCTTCCTATTCCCTGCTGATTACGTCGAAGTGGAAAGATACGCCCGTAAAATGGCACTTGCAATCGAGTGCAAGTATATTTCCAAAATACCCCGAAAACTTTCCCTTTGCTCTGACAAATCGATAAACAAATCGGTAAATTAACATGACTGATGTTTCGCCTATTTATCGGGTGCGGGTGTCACTTTGTGAATGTATCTTTTTACTTCGATGTAACGCGCAAGCAATTGTTCTAGCGTGGATTTTCTCGTTTCCGGTGTCACCGCTTAAAATGACTGCGGCGAAGAAACAAGAGACTTTGATACTTGTCAATCGAAATCGATTGGAAAAGAACGTATCTCTTTGTCGCACCACTTTTATCCGGGACATTCTATGCGTGCAATTTCATTGTAGTATTATACGTAATCACTGTACGTGAATACATATCCTGAACTGACAATAGACTCTGAACGCCCAAATTAGCGGTGGACGGTAAAGTAAAAAGAGGCCGGTATGTACAGTGTGGTCCAGTTCGTGGACGACACTAGCTGGTAAAGATGTCTAAGTAGTAAGGCTCGCGGAATTTCGGTCGTGTTCATGTCGCATATGCATGTAAATTAACTGTCGATCGTGTGCAGGGCCATGTGGATACCCAGCAACCTTTCCCTAACGGTAATGCCCCGGCTCTGTCGCTTATGCCGGGATTGGCGTTGCTACCGGGACAGTTTGGAGCACCGAGTTTGACGGAAATACCCCCCAACGAACCGAATAAGATAGATCCACCCGCGTGGGGGTTGCCAGACACCGTGCAAGACAAACAGCATCCGGCGGTAGGATCCCCTCAGTGTTACTGTTATACACGATGCGTCCAGGCTTGGGTAATAACTAATTAATTGGTTAAAAGTTAAGTTACAACAACCTTTAGGTCAATCCTTAGGTCACCTCAAAAGACTTTCAACTTCTAACTCAAACCGATTATTTTAGAACGCATCGATGTTAACGTATCGAATGTTTTTTTTTTTCCCTCTTTACAAGTTAAAATAATTCATCAATATTGAGGTTACAGCGAGCTACTCACAATGCAGAGTATGAAAAATGAAAAGTAATGCCAGTGTACAATGTGTGTGCTCCTCCATAGAAGCACCATTCTTTCCTTATGTGGAATATCTCAAAGTAGTCGGCCTCTCTTGCAAAAGACTTGTTTAATTATTTCTGTACCTTCTAATACCTTTTTGCACATGCAAGTAAACAATTAATTATACCAATTGTTACGTTATATATTGATATTGATCGATGTCATACGTTGATTATTAATTGTTATGCGTTGATTTTTTTATTAAGGAGAGATCCTTAGCGTCAAACTTGCTTCAAAATTATTCAATCCTGGACATGTTCCATGATCGATGAGAGATCAAACGAAAAATATGATTTTACGTTGTTGTAAAATACAACCAAACGCGACTTTATTGATCAACTTTGTTTGCAGGCATGGAACAAGTGGACTCATTAAAGGATGAAAACTGATCTTGTCGGCGTAGCTTCATCAAGTCCTTACCTCGGTGCAAGAAAAACATAAACATAAACACAAGCATACCTGCGATCCGAAGTAGTACGATAGACGGGATTGGAACTATTACGGAACTATTACGGAGCGTCGTTTATAAAAAAAAAATTTCCATCTTATGAACCTATTATTATATTCGTTCAAGCCTAGATTTCTCGATATTGCTTGTCACACTAGACGATATAAGGCAAAAGAGATCTTTAATTGTCTACCTTATTGTTATTAGTATCAAAATGATGATGATGATGATAATGATAATGATTATAATGCTGAAAATTATGATGATTATCGAGTATGAAAAATAGAAAAAAAAATACCGAGCTAGCGTCGACTAACGAAGGAACAGCCGTCCGATGCGAGGATCTTATATCTCGGGTTTCTGCTCCTTCTCTTGGCCGCGCGCTTTCATGCTGCGCATCGTACTAATTAATAATAAGTAATACAAGGCTAATAACGATAATTGTGTTCTCTTCTATTTTCTCGCTGGTAATGATGGTCTAAATTCTCGCGATGCCCCGGACGAAAAAAAAAAAGATAAAAGATAAAAAGGGAAAGAAACTTCTCGAACCGCGACGACACCCTTCAAATCCAAATGCACACGCGCACGATGTTACACAAGTCGCCCACCCTTCGGCTTCTGCAATATAACGATGATGAAGAATCGCGCGAAGGGAGCAATTCGAACGGTTGCGATAGGACACGCTTTCTGTTGAATTATGAGTTATTTGCATTTTTGGGACAACTATTGGCTTCTAGTATTCAATCGAGCAATCGGGCGATCGTTGACGAAGATAGTTCGTGTGTGTTACTTATCCGCACTGTAAAGAACGCTATAATAGGTTCAAGTACTGTAGTAATACTAGTAGCACTAGTACGATACAGTTGTGTAAATAATTGCTTCGCGAATGAGATTTCGATTACTTCCACGCTGTAAAGCGAGACCGAAGAAGACACGGGGAACGAAGGATGATAAGGACGTAAAAGTTGAAGAAGAGATCGAGAGCGATCCCGAGAGAGGACTACTGACTTATATCGGACCTGGATACACATTTACTCTCTTCCACATCTCTGTTGGTGCACAGACATAACATACACATACACACACCTGTATACACACCTGCTGTGCTCGTTATTGCTTGAGTCGTCACAGTTGTTAGTACTCTACGATTCTGAGCCGTTTGTTCGCCGATTCCACCGATCGCCCTTCTCATCGTGCGTTTCAGCTGATTAAGCGTAGCACCTGCTTCGCATTGACGAGCGAAACGCGCGTGATTCCCTCGCCCCCTCTGTGCCGTACGCTGGTGCTGCATTAATAACGAGAGAACGAGATTACACGAACGAAAACACGAATGAACGAGACGAGAGAACGATGTTGTTCCCGCGATCACGAGCTTTTGGTTCATCGCCAATCGTCACTTGCACGCGCTACCGTGCCCCTCCTTTTATTTCATATAGCGTCAGTTATTGATCAACGTAACAATCGTGCTCCGTTGTAAGGCAGATTAAACCGACACAGATTATCGTACGATACTCGTAGCGAGTTTTTATGAAGCACACAACACATAGCCGCGTGCTCGATTACATAAACACACATATACACACACACGTACACACATTGTGCACACACATACACACACGCGTAAAATGACCAGTTTCTCGAAATCGAATTTACGTAAGCATTACAGAATTGTCGGCACGAATCGAATACACACTGTATTAATAATATATTATATTACGTATACCGAATCCTATTCAGATCAATGAATACTGTTCATTGTTAAAATGGTAGCGGGCCGCCAACGCATAAAAATATAGCTGTGCGTCCCTAGCAACAGTGCTATTATAATACTATTATTGCTGTGGTGGTAATAATGTTTATTATTATATTATGGTTATTATTACACACAAGACATAACTATAGGAAAGAAAGCAAGAAAAAAATATGGTATATAGAGAGAAAAAGAAAGAGAGAGAGAGAGAGAGAGAGAAAGAGAAGGAGAGAGAGAGAGAGAGAGAAAGAAAGAGAGAATGCGAGAGATAGAGAGAAAGAGAAAGAAAGCAGGAGAGAAAGAGACAGTAACGTCATCCGCTATCTCGGCTGGACTAGTAAAGATATAATAATAATAATAATAATAATATTAATAATAATAATAGATACACTCGAAATACATACGTATATGTATACACATACATATATATGTATATATGTATGTATATATGTATGTACGAAATGTTCATTTTGATTGAACATTTGAAAATCTTTTTTAGTGGGGATTTCGGCAAGTGTTCAATACATAGCGACGATATATACTGTAATTGAAACGGTCCCCACACACACATACACACACATACACACACGTAAGTTTCAAAGATGAAGCTCATGGAAGACGTACGAGGGCTTTTTGACCTATATTCCAGGGAGCGCTTCAATTATTCTCTAAGATATATTGTTATAATTTAAAGCCTATTTTCAAATTTGATTTATGATAACTGCGATATATAATACAAAACTATTATATGACATATAATACAATAAAGCAAATAAATAAATATAACGACCGACGAATTCATTACACTTTCTTTTCATTATGTCTCTCACTTTGCCCTTAGTCGTATGAACACCCAACATCATGAATGAATGAACGTATTAAGCTAAGTGTACAAAGCTGATTCTGCTGTACGAAGCTGTACAGCGTTGCGCTTTCAATTGTTATAATTTTTCTAATTTATAGAGAAATTTTGATTTATTTGTCTTCTCTCTTAGAACAGATATACCATCGAATGACGTGACAGTTTAATCTTCTTTCTTCATTGAGACTTCAGTTTTGAAAAGAAATTAGAGGACAACCGTATAGACCTAACAAATAAACATATTAATCGTCAACGCTGTAATTAAGTATGACGTTCCAGCATTCACTGTGGCTTTTAATTTTATTTGATGCTTGTTATAACAGGTAATAAAATTTAAAACAAGGACACTATCACTCTCACTTACCGTAGTCGTCTTTTTCTATTCATCGATTAAGTTTTTAACGTTAAATCTAGGACGAATGTCTTCAACATGAATAAATTATAAAGTTATTATGCGGATTATAAAATTTCGTCGAGTGGTTTAATATTTGACATTCAAACGCTTATTTATTGCACATTGCGAGGGAGGAAAGGAAATAAAGACAACAGTCTTATCATAGAAAAATGTTTAATTTAAGAGATAAGCTTATACGTTAGTAATACCAAAGAAACAGAAAACTTACAACGTGTGTAATAGAGAACATTTTTTTTTATAACAGTCATTACATTAAATAACAAATTATAAAAAATTCAGAACGTCGGCTCGTTTTGTCGCGTTAGCTCGAAAGTGCTCGGGAAATCGTTTATGATACGGTCAATGAAATCGGACACGAATCGAAAATAATCGTTGCACACTTTCGGTCATTCAGCTGATGCGACAAAACACGGCGACCGGCGTTGTACAGTAAAAATAATAAATATTTACACGTGACGACATATTTATACAGAAAAGTCAGTACCGCGCAAGAAAGTTGGTATGATTGTCAAACCTCCACGAGTTGACAGCTCTCTCCGAATCGACGCAACTATAACTCTCTCACATACCGCACATACGTACGCTTGCATACATACATACACATACAAGCACACATGCTGCATTATATGTATAATTCTTTTCACTACATATAAAAAATATATTTATATGTATAAAATAAATATAATCATACGACAAAAACATATGACGCTGGATCGATGTATTCTCGTGATCACACACGCTCCGACTCAATCCCTTAAGTAGCCTCGGCGCATAAGTAAAGAATTAAGTTAAAAAAAAAAAAATAAAATAAAATAAAATAAAAAAAAGAAAGAGCAACCCAGAAATGGAGCTAGATCACGCGTTTCGCGCGATCAACTGCTGAATGATTGTAGTCATATGTATTATTATTATTATTACGTGTACCTAGTCGAGAGATCGCAGAGAGTCGGAGTTTCCAAGGATCTGCGAAATTATATGAGTAGCATCTGGAAACCAATCATTCGTTTTTTCGTGCGCCTGTATACATACATGTACACTTTACATGCACATATACATTCACAAGTGTGTATGTGTGTGTGTGTTGTGTGTGGCGTGTTGCGTGTATATATCAAATAAATAATAATACAAAAAGATTTATCAAATAATAATATACTTAATCTGCCTTCTGTTCAGCAAAACAGTGATAAATAAAGCAATTTTTTACAAGGCAAAAAATCAATAATCCTCATGTCTAATCTTATATAAAACTGTCTCTTATTGTAAGGAACCGAAATTATACGGTATTTTTCGGAAGCAAACAGGTCTACTAAATGAGTCTTCTTGCCGCTGTAGTAAAAGTGTCTCTATACCGGGACACGATTCTCTCCCATGTAGAACTTGCATATAGCGGAATAAAAGAAAAGTAAAATCTTATGTCACATTATTAGAAGAGTGTGCTTACATACGTTGCTTATCGCATGTGAATTATTAATATCGTTCGCTCCATCTCTCTTTCTCTCTCATTCTCGCAAGTACATACGCACGCACACGCATTTCTTCCCACTTACTTAATTTTCGCCGTTATTTCAAACATTACTCATACAATGCGATAGCATTGAATCGAAGTAAGTTTACGTCCATTATAATTATATTATAATAAAACTTGCACACAACCGTTCTTTTATTCCTTACAGATAAATTGCAATAATGTCTTTGACAGAACCGTTCTTCTCTATATGCATATAAAATGTGTCTCAGCAAAACATTCTCATAAACAACGTCACACTCTCTCTCCCTCTCTCTCTCTCTCTTTGCACTATCCGCCTTTGCACTACACATCTTTTTTCCTTCTTTCATTTATTTATGTACGGTTCACTTTAGTTTGTCACGGCAGAACCGTATTCAACAACGGTTTGTCAAAGATTATTGCGTCATTTTGTTTTTTTTTAATCTTGTAAATTCGCTATTCTATATACTTCTTTTCTTGCTCATATAAAAATAACACGCAATGCGAAGCTATCCAACATTGCTTTGTACATTCGCCCGTGCTCCAATGAAACAAAGTTGAACTTAAAGAGTCTAACAAAAAAAAAGTGTTCACTGCCAAACCATGACGATTATCCGTATTGGGATGCGAGAAGCTTATTAGTACAACTTAACGTACGATAGAATCAGTGATCGTCGATTACACGTTGGATCGATCGTGCGATTTTGCAGGATCTTATTCGCCGAATGTGCCGAAAGCCCGGTCCCAATTGTGTGCCTATGTGAATAAGTCTCGGAAACTTATTTTGTAGCCGAAAATCGCACACAAAATGGGAGAATATAAACTTTTGAGCTGAATTCAAGGCTAATAGAATGATACATGATTTGTAATTAGCTATTATCCCTCCCTCAAGTTTGCAACGTTGAAAGAAGATGTCGACTAATACTAGCGATTCTATTCATAACGACGGGCATGACGCGCGTCGCGGATAAGTTCTTTTTTTTTAATTTTTAATTAGTTACAGCAGATTCTGCATGTTTTGTCATACTATCGCTTTCTCATCGATTAATCGTATCGTTTCAATGTCATTCAACTAATCAATTTGAATCAAGAATCGCGAATGAAGAAATCGTTCTCGTTCAAGACAGTTTTTGCAGTTTCTAACAAACTAACATGACATCTTTTCGTGCCATGTGAGTGTGCTCGCGTGCGTAAAGGTGTGATTACATTCATTCTGATATAATAAAATAAGATAGTAGATCTCATTTTCGCAAAATGCATTAATTGGATCCGTTGATTTTAGCTATACTCACTACTCTCTTCTTTGCACCTCCCTTCCGTTCTCCCACGTTATCTCTTTTTTCTTTTCTGGCCCGTCAAAATATGTGAGTAAACTTGTTTCACTTTAAATGCAGAAGAGACCAGCTAAAACGAACGGATTTACCGTTTGGAATATCACTTTACTCGCATCATAGACTCAACAATCCGCGATTTTTAACCGTGCTAATACGTTTACGTTTAATCTCATATTTACACGTTACCATCGTTACCACTTAATTGAAACAGAATCTAAATTCCGTTAGTGTCTCCCGACTCTTCATCTTACGACGAAGGAGTCGTGCTGAAACACCAATATGTACACACCTCATGCGCGTATAAAGTAGCTCTTAATAGATTATTATTAGGAAACGAAATAATTATAGATAGTGTATTAAGCTAAAAGCAATCTCGATAATTTCCATAATCTTCATTATTAGCAAAGATCGTGTGGACAACATGTGAGACGTAGTTACCGTTGTGCTTTCGTCCCGCGGTTTCCAACTATAAGCAGAAATAACGGTGGCTTTAAATTTTCATATGTAATGAGAAAAAACAGATTTGAAAGAGAGGGAGAGAGAGAGAGAAAGAGTGAACATTTATCACGAGCAACACTTATCACAATTTATAAACCACCGATAGAGTAACACGTCGAATTACACATTGCGTGTGCAGATATTTGAAATCACTCTTTTGAAGATCACGTGGTGATGAATCGCACACGACACACGAATAGAGAAAAACTTCGACGTGAAACCCTGATTGAAATTTAAATGCACCCGCGACCATTTCTGGCGGCAGCCACGAAACAAAACGACAACGATAATTCAACCGTCTCACACAGCTGTGCTCACCAACATTGGTGGAATAAAGATTTCTGCTGATCTTCGCAACGACTTTCACAGTGCAGAGCAGAGATGGCTCATCCGCGACCGTTCAACCATTCTGCCTATGTACGACATACAGGTGTATATTCTTGCCGTTGCGAACGAACTGCGAGTTGGTAAAAATTGCACCGTTTATGATTCTATGTAATGATCTCGTCGGCGAACATCACCGGTTGAGAGCCGATGTAATAACAGTTACCGAGGATTAACCGCTATAGCTTGAGCGCGTTTTAATCTTGTCTGACGCTGTAGGAATTGCTTGCCCATTTCGCGTCGTTGTTTCGCCTATCAGAGTCCGCGTCGGGATCCGCGCTCTCCGACAGATCGTCATCCGCGCCTGTGAGCGACGCAAACGTAATTTCACCGAGACATTATTTCACGCGTGTAATCCTAATGGAATCGGTTAACAAACAACTTGTCGGCTGACAAATTATGACCGTGAGGAATCGAGAGTTGAATGAAAGAAGCTCGGGGAAGACTCACATGTCTCCTCTTCCTCGTCCTCTTCTTCCTCGCCCGAGGAGGAGTCACTCTCACTGTCTGTGCTCTCGGAGTTCGCCGACAGGGAGCACTGATCATAATCCTCGGGCTCGGAATAGATCTCCGCACCAGGGAAAATGTATCTACCTGGCGCCAGCTGGTAATATGAGTTTTCTACAAACAATTGTAATTGTATCAATACTCGGTACGGACACTCGTACGTAAGAAAATGGAATGTATATGTTACGAGAAACTTCGATCGATTCTTTTTTATTAATCATTTCGACCGAGTAAATTAGGAATTATATGTATTGTGTGGCCGGGCATTATGTATAATTCCCAATTACTCAAATTTTCCGTAACATATATGAAGTGAAATAAAAGAAAAGAAAATGAAATAAAATAAAATGAAGCAAAATAAAATACGGAGCAAGGTAGCGAGAGCGTGTACCTGGTAGCCTGGTAGCGAGACTCTCTCGGATCTTCGGCTGCCAACAGTGACCTTCCAATGTTCTGTTCTTCAATTCAGTCATGCCGTACTTCTCTGTGCTGTCGACACTGTTACAACTGTCACCTATACCAGAATCTAAGACAGAGTCCACCGATGCTTGTCTCGGCTTCGGTATCATCTTGTCCGACTCCACGATGTCCGTTGCTGTCATGGTGTCGTCGTACTTGATCGTTTGTCCACAGTTGTCTAATAATTTGTGCGACTCTAGAGTGTTATCGTAGAGAACCGCTTCCGATGAAATGGACATTGTCGTCGGTACTACTTGACATTCCTCCATTGAACTATTTTCAGACACAGATTCCGTGGATGGGACGTGAGTCTTATTCCTCGGTGAGGTCATTGCACATTCGACGTTGATTTTTGTCGGCGATGAAACGAAACTCGCCAGTTTCGCATCGCGGGTATTGCCAAAATTCATCCGCTTGGGACTGTTCTCTATACTAGTATCACCCGATCGCCTCTTTGGACTCTCTCCCAGAAGATTGAAGCCCTCCTCTGTACTATCCATGTGCCCGCCATAGAAAGGTGACACGCAGATATTGATATCCTCCGCACGTTGTGACATTGCGTTGGCGTTGATCAACAGACTATCTTGACTCTCAGTCGAGGACACATTGTGAGATTTTAAATCGACCTCGACGCTGTCGCGCGACAGTTCGGTATTGGTGGTTGTATCTTGACTCTGTTCCCATGTGTCGTCGGACAGACAACGCACCGGTAGAAGCTGTGACGCCTCCTTCAAAATCTTATCATGCCAACAGACTTCTTTATAAGTGTCTCCCAACCTGCAAAACGACCAGATGTCGACCAGGACCTTAATTGTAATTGGTAGTACTGTCACGTCGAATCAGAAATGTCTCAAAAACTACATATGAAGTATCCCCTTCTACACAGATATATAAAAAGATATTCATGTATAAAAGTAATACGATGTTCAAAGATGTTACTTACAGATGGCATATCTGATTAATAATAACATCACCATCGCCCAACAGCTCAACGTCAAACTTAACATGTGCCAATGACTCCCGATTAATGAGGATCTGCGGTACATGAGACGGAATGGATGATGGGATTAAAGACACCGGTCGAACTTTCAGGGATGAGCCAATAACGATTAAAAGGTCACAATCGTCCTTGTCTTTGGCCATCGCGTCGTGAAATACATTCGGCAGCCCCTCGCCAAAGAAAACGATATCTGGCTTCATTATGCCTTGGGATACCAGACCTGGAAATCACGCGAGTCAGTGTTAAACCTCCTGCGAGCGATCTCGGGTCGCTCGATCAATCTTTGTGAAACGATGTCCCTTGTTCCTGCATTCTGTTTAATTACAATATCGCGCTGAAGTACTGCTAAATTTCGGTGAAACAGCAAATGATAAGGATTAATAAGACCGGACACCGCGGACCCTACGCACGTTACAGCCGCGTTAAACACGGCAAGTTTTAGAAGTTTACCTTTATGCGCTTATTAACAAGCGAAACTTTACTTTCGCAGTTACGATTGATGTACCGACTTATTGTGCGTTGGATCAGTAACAGCATTTAGTTCGAGATGCACAATCCGAGACGAGTAGATAACGTTCTCTCATTGGCCATCGACTCTATAGCGATACTATAGCTAATAGCGGAAAACTATCACTAGCTAACTCTCCGTACCGTAGAAATCGACATGCCGTTACGAAAGACTGCAAATAAATACACTATCAGCAAAAATCAGATAAAAACGAGCTGCTTATTTACCTCGGTAGTTCTCGTTGGGGTTAAGCTTGGGCAGAGAACGCAATATATCCTTCTCACGACATTTCGGACAAAAAGGTATCCTCTGTGCGAAGATGTCTTCCCTGATTTCGTCCGCTTTCACTCGATATTTACAATTTGTGCACGACGCAGTAGCGAAGGAGCCTTCGATAGAAAACACATTTATGCACATATATATTTCTGACAGTTTCATCATTATTTGAAAAACAATGTAGACTATCATATTAATGTTATGTATTATGTTTCATGCATTTGTGTCATAGTTAATATTTACATTACAAAAGTTTAATGTCTTTAGAGTTTATCAAATCTATTTAAAATAACATTATGATAGTCTGCGAAATTAAACATTTAGACATACCATGGCATTCGATCACATTCTCAATGCCAGCAGCTTGCTCCAGAGTGTCGATATTTTGCGAATAATTCCTCAAGAGCTTCTTCTGTTTGTCTAGCATTTTGATGAACCTATGGCAGGGACTAGGCTCAAATTGTCCTGGGTATATTTCGCGCGCAAATTTGTAGAATGGCCTGGGATCTTCAGCAAAATAAGTAATGTCAAACATAGCCTGTAAATAAGATTTTATCTAGTGAGAACTAACATTTCGAGATGTCTAAATACAATGGTGCCTTGTGCAAGATATATACAGTTACATGTCACAAGAGAGATACTGTTACATTTAAATCTCATGTACCGAAATAAAGTAAAACAGATTCCATATCATTAAATATCGACTGTGTATACAAACTATTTATGATTCGACAAAGAATTGTGAAATTTTTGAAGTACCTGTGGATCTGGCAAATTCGGAAAGTCTTGTGCTAATCTTGAGTAAATACCATCCCTACTTCTAAAGTCAGGAATACCACAGCTAACGCTTACACCAGCGCCAGTCAATACTATAATTTTCTCGCTGTTGCGAACCAATCGCACCACGTCTGTTAAGGTGTTTACGTGTCGGAGTTTTTGCCTAGGCTCCGATATCATGTTAATTATGATCTGAAATTCACATTATTCTTCGTGACGTTCATGCGATTATTACACTTCCTTGTATTGAATTTTAAACATTAAGCGACGAAAGTAAAAATTATGTTCAATATTTTTTATAGGGTCAGGTAGTTAACCTGCTCAGGAATTTGTGTAGAACCCATGAGCAAGTGGTGTAGGAGATTTCTTGGATCAGCACCAGTGAGCACCTGTTTTTGAACCCAGGAAGAAGCGTTCCTCCATTGATGACTAATTTCTGCCTCTCCAGAAAGATCAGATAACCCCGATAAATCTGACAGATTTGAAACAGTGGAAGATACCTCATCTTTTTCATCCGCAGTATCGATCCTGAAGTAAAAAATTAAGTTTTGAAAAATGAACCTATTACTTCATATTATTAACAAAATTAATTAATCATAAGTAAAACGTACGGGCAACCAGTATCATCACTGATTGAGTCGACTCGAGATGGTGGTGATATTAAACTTGTGGTTGCAGGAGATATGGATGCTGATTTGGATTCATCACTCAGTTCCGTGAACTCATTGTCTGTACCAAACGTTTCTACAAATATAGATATAATTGTAGTTTGCACTGATAAATGTAAATTTATAAATTTAAATTATAAATTTCTTTCTAATTTATATAAATTAAAAAGATGAATTTATAAAAAATTAATTTATATTAAATTCTACAACAAATGTGTAAAACTTTGACTATTCTTCACATACAAAAATTTTCTTTTTCAACTTATTTCAAATATTGCAAATAGATATCTTTTAAATAAAAAAGGATTTTTCCAAAACTATTTTTTATTCAAAGTTTAATACTTTTCAACTTCTATTTCATATCTTTATTTCATTTCAACTGTCTTTTTTTCAACTGTTATTTCATATTTTTTATATTGATTTTACATGTATTTTACTTTATTCAATCGAATGCAGAAATTTCATTCATTTCTAACATATACTTTACAGGTTTGTTCTTTTTCTCTGAACTTCGGAACTAGAACAATAAGTTGAAGTGGAATAGATATACTCTCTCTCATTCTAACTTATTGCACTAGTGTGTAGTAGTTCAAAAATTTTTCGGAAAAGAATAGACCCTATAATTTCATTCGATTTGACTTCTCTTTCTCTTCAGAGCTTAAATATTACACCTCCCTCGCATTAAGTGTAAAAAATACAACCAAGCGAAAAAATACACAGAAAAACTTCAATGTATCCTCCGCACACTCAAAGTATCCACTCGTTCTGATCTCGCTTTTCCGCGTTTCCTGCATTTCGAGCGAGCTGAGTATACACAATCATACGTGAGACGAAGAGAACCACGTAGAGTCCGAACGCAGAAGACGCAACTAAAACGAACAGACCATACGAATGCCATCTATGAACGTCGACGAAGAACACGGCGACCGCACGATATGCGCGCGTACCCCGTCAGAAATTTCGATCGATCGATCGACATCTCGCGCGCCGTGGAAAATTCGAGCATTAATATATTCCGCATCGAAGAGGAAAAAATTAAATAAAATATCCCACGAAATCGGACAGTCGAGAAATTTCGGAATAGCGGGTCACGATCGATCGACCCAAGGGCCGAATACGACGCTACGACGAAACTACGACGCAATTCCGCCGACTGTCATGGCGTCCGTCGCGAACGCGCGACGAGCGAGATGAAGACCGCGAACGCGATGGATGGCCGAAAGACGCTCGGTCGCCGCCATCTTGCGAACAGCCGCGAATCTGTGCATGCATGCGATCTCGCGTGCGTTTACGGATTTTCCGATACCTTCGAGATCTTCGTTCGGCCTGGCGTGGGCTGTCTCACCAGTCATCGAATCCATCGTGGCCCCGCTGATGCTCCCGTGACCGCTGCCGTCGTCCACCCTACGACGCTTCACCGGAGACGAATACTCCGTCAGGTCCGTGCTCGACGCCATATTCGACAGCAATGCAACGCATTGCTACGATGCACACCCATTACGCCTCGCTAGAGGTCGCACCGTCTGTCTTCCCTGCCGTTTTGCCCTCCCCCTTCGCCCCACCAGGTGCATCGGCTATTGCTCCACAAACTCTTCGCGCGTATGCACGTCAAGAAACGCTCGAGAGCTTGAAAAGTGCCGGTTGAATGAGATACTTGGTTCATTCGTACTTCCGATCGCAGGCTTTCCTGCTTCGTTCGCGAACGCTTTTTTTCCAGTTGACGACGGCTGACGGATGATGTTTCGAGCTGCATCTCGACGTCAATACCGGCATGCGAAAGGATCGAATCTACCGCGAGTACTTTCTCAGCGTATACTTTGGCATTTTTATTTTATTTGCTTATCACATCAATTGCTTTATTTATTCAATAGCTGGTTATCTATGTATAAGCCGAGTCTCTCTTATGGTCGAGCTGATACATTGAAATGTGAAGTCCGAGGGTTAGACTCACACGTGAGGAGTGAAATTCGTACACGCGATCTCTCGGAGTCCGATGGTTCACTGTGGATTCTCCTTCGGGAACTTACCTCGTTTGTCTTTGCGTCTTTTCGCGCGACAACTTGGCACCGCCATTTGATGGTAATTCGACATTGCTGCGAAGTAAGCAATCGCGACGGTATATTTTGTCTTCCAACCGTGGCGGTTGGAGGTTAGAACGTGCCATCGTGAGCAAGTTGTTATCGCACACATCAATTGTCATATCTGATACACTATCAGATATTTCCATATGCATGACTTGTGTAACATTGGCGATCTCGTTGGCCGTATATTATCTTAAGATAAACATAACAGATAATGCACAACCAATAAAACGTATAGATATGAAAATATAAAGGTAAAGTCTAAATTTTATATTCGGCAAGAGGGGAAAACCATTGAGGGAAAACGAGAGGTGAAGTATATACACACACTTTTATTGGCTGTGTTTAAAAATTATTCATGGCTGAAAATTTATAATATAACCATCGACGAGGTAATATAAAGACTGACAGCTCTAGATAAATTTCCGTCAGCCAAGGAGGCCCCACTTCTTAAAGCTTTCTCGCCATATTTATATTTATTACTTTAATGAAAACGTAAGATCTTGAAAACGCAACTAGGGATTTTACTATGAAACTAGGAAAGTTCCTATCCTATAAACAGCCAATAGAAACATTTTTGTAAAGGACAATTGATATGCAAACGTCGCCATATTTGGCCATATAAATCAGCCTGTAATTAGATCTGTTCGTGCAACTTGAAAGTTGAAGTTGCACTTGACACTCCTTCGTTCTTTGGTCTGTTCTTTTTAGCTGCACTGCTAAACTGGTGTAATAAGTTAGAATGAGACAACTATATTATTTCTCACTTTAACTTATTGCACCAGTTCAGTAGTGCAGCTAAAAAGAACAGACTCTTTATTTACTTCAGCGTTTGTCTCAAGCCAGCGGCACTTGTTTTTTCGAAGATGGATGGAAATGTACCAATCAGAATGCAATATTTTCATCCAGCAAGCAATCCAGCACGAAAACAAGCACCGTGTGCCGCTGGCTTTACTATATCTTTTCTCACTTTAACTTATTGCACCAGTTCAGTAGTGCAGCCAAAAAGAAAGACAGACCAAGCGTTGTGATGACCAAGTGATGAACCTTGGACGAGCTGTCACGGATGAATTGTTGTTGCGTATTAAGGGTGTTTGGCATGTAATTATAGGTTGTAAAGGACTAAACGAGACGTTGTGTCTCAAGAATAACAGAAATAAACCTGGGATCGGTTCATAAAGAAGATTTCGTTGGAAAAAAGAACGTTGGAAAACGCGCGCTTCTCGACTTGCATTGTACCTGAATAAAACTTCGAAGACGTAATACGTTATTCCAGCTTGGTCGAGTCTTAATTCAAGCGACCGGCAATAATGGGTCCCGACCACAGACGATGGGGCAATTTGCGAAAAGTACTGGAAAGATCGGGTCCGTTCTGTCGGCCCGACTTCGAGCCATGTTCCGAGACCTTGCAGTTTCTTTTGGAAAATTGCAAGCTGCTCGTGATCGGTGCTGGTGGCCTGGGATGTGAGCTGCTCAAGAATCTGGCTCTGATGGGATTTCGGCAGATCCATGTGATCGACATGGACACGATTGAGCTATCTAACCTCAACCGGTAGGTTAGGTTATGAATACTCGTGTCCAGTCTTAACATAGCTTATATACAATGTTTATGTGAAAATTATTTTTAAGAAAAATTAGTTTATTTTATATAAGGAAAGTAACTCGAACACGAGCCTTGAATGCTGTAAATGACTGTCAGATGCCACTTCTCTGCTTTGAATGTTGCAGGCAATTCCTGTTTCGCCACAAGGACATTGGATCCTATAAGGCTGAGGTGGCTGCGAGATTTATAAACAGCAGAGTACCAGGCTGCAATGTGATCGCACACAACTGCGAGATACAAGCTAAGGACGAGGAGTTCTACCGGCAATTCCATATGATAATCTGTGGATTGGACTCGATAGTCGCGAGGAGATGGATTAATGGTATGCTGTTGTCGATACTCGTCTATGAGGATGGTGAACTGGACAAGACCAGCATTATACCAATGATAGATGGTGGGACTGAAGGCTTCAAGGGAAACGCTCGTGTTATACTACCTGGTATGAGTCCGTGCATCGATTGCACATTAGACTTGTATCCACCACAGGTGAATGATCCTCGATATTTACTTGCAAAACCAATATTGCCGATGGATGAAACTTGTATATTATATATTAGAAGCTTGTTTGTGCCTTACATAGGTTACATATCCTTTATGTACGATAGCCAATACTCCACGCTTGCCAGAGCATTGTATAGAATATGTGAAGGTGATACAGTGGCCGAAGGAGAACCCGTTCGACTGCGCGATAGACGGTGATGATCCGCAGCACATAAACTGGATCTACGAGAAGTCGAACGAAAGAGCGGCTCAGTTCGGCATACAAGGCTTGACGTACAGACTGGTACAAGGTGTTGTGAAGAACATCATACCGGCGGTGGCGTCGACGAACGCTGTTATCGCCGCGATCTGCGCGACGGAAGCGTTCAAGCTCGCCAGTAGTTGTAGTGCGTCCTTGAACAACTACATGGTAATTGACGACAAGCGCACGACCATTCATCGTGAAGACGAATGACGGTCTCAGTGAGAATGATCGGTGCTTTGTTTCGTAGGTGCTGAATAATCTGGACGGAGTTTACACGTATACTTACGAGGCAGAGAGAAAGAAAGATTGCTTAGCGTGTAGCCAAGTGCCGATAGTGATCGAGATCAAAGACCACAAATGTAAACTACAGGATCTGATAGAGCTGCTGTGCAATCGGCCGGACTTGCAGATGAAGAGTCCCGGCCTCACGACGAACGTAAACGGTAAAAATAAAACTCTATATATGCAGACGGTGTCCAGCATAGAAGAAAGGACTCGTGAGAACTTGACTAAATCATTGATCGACTTGGGTCTAAGAGACGGTAGCGAGATTAACGTTGCCGACGTCACAACGCCCAATACGATGGTCTTGAAGTTGAAATTCCCGCAAAGCGATCAAGAGATGCTGTAACTACGACAGGGAATTATCGTCTCTATTTAATTGCCCCGTACCTTTACCGCGAATGTATTGTCCATGAAGTTGAAATAAACCGAGAGAGACTTAAGTACGGTGAGATAGAAGTGTAAAGCGAAAAATTATTCACAGAATTGCGTATTGTTCTGTAATACTTTTCGCGAGCCAGGTATTCGCCTTCTCTATGCAGGACTGTATTGAAGTTCATCCAGTTCACAAATCTGCGATTATCCGCTTCAGCGTGCGTCTGCATTTGTTTGGTCGTTCTAATAGCGACTCCTTAATGGTTCTTAAACGCAACGAGAATATATGGAAAAGAAACATTGAAAAAAAAAAAGTGGGCTAATTTTTAAGTAAATAGTGAAGTATACTCAGTGCTTTAACAATAAAGACACCACTGTAAATACTATTCTATATTTCTGTACTTACATCCTCACTCTGATCAGAGAGATCATACGTCATAGCAAAATTATCAACAAGTGATAATCTATAAAATCCGGTCTGTATAACTACAAGTTCAAATCGGTGAAATTTTCTTGCTTCTTTATCTTTCTACAAATACATAGCACTTTTTTTTCTTGCAGATTACGTACTCAGCTACGTTGAAAGAGAAATGGAGTAATATATAATGATCTGTGAAATACATATATGCATGTGTCAAAATCTGTCTATACTTGTTAGCTTGTCGTCTCAAGCATTTTTATAATAACAATTTCGTCATATCACCGTATTAAATTTTATTACTGAGTATGAATTTTGTGCACGGCCCTCGTTTGCAGACGTCTCATATTTGCTCGTTTGTTCCAACGAAAATTTCCATTCATTGCAATTCAAAGTTCCTCGGTAACATTACTGTTTTCTTTTTTTCCTTTTTTTACGTTCTAGACGCGAACAGCGAATGTGCGGAAGATATTCGGGCAAATGATGGACAGTGCACAACGATCTAAAAGACATCTTCCGTTATACAAGCACACTCTGTAACATTCGACATATGCACACAACTTGAGTAGAAAAAATATCTATAACAGATACATTATCTATCCCTCTTATATATAAAACTAGTATTACACAGTATATTAATTTTTTATAATTTGTGGCTTGTAGCAAGTCGGCAAGTCAATTTACTTCCTAAGAATGTGTGTTTTCTTGTAAAGAGCTATTCTTCCCTTTTTCTTTCTCACGCCCAAATAAACACGCCTGATGTTGAATGCATTTCCAGCTGCTACTAACAATTTGTTCTCCGCGCACAATTTGTAATTTGCACGGCGTACGAGAATAAATTATAATAGAGCAATTATTTCTCTCTCTTTCTCTCTCTCTCTCTCCCTCTCCCTCCCTCTCTGTCTCTTTCGGTCGGGGGTATTTTCGCAACGAAACACTCGGAGAATCATTGGCATGTCATTATTTATGCAGTGTCCCAAAACGGACATTCCTCCAATTATACAATTTGAAGTTAAACGTTAATATTATAGTGTTTCTCGTAGCTGGACACAGGATGCAAAATCGACTAGCGTGAAACTAGCGACATATATCGAAGTGAATCGTATCTCATACGGGTATTCACAGTGAAGTTACAATACAATTATTCTATTCACAAATCAAATTGTCCCCATTTCTTTCCGATATCCCGCTCGGTGAAACAATTATACGTGAATTGATTAGACTCTTTCTAAAGTATAATCGACGTGGCTGCGCTCCGGAATGCGCTGACAGTACTAAAAATCTATAGTTCAAGTTACATATGTTATACTATACGATTTTCAGCATTCTCAGTAGATTTCGGAATGCGGTCTTTATCAGGAAGTAAAAAAACTTTCGTTTATATATACATACGTACATATGTAAATATATATATATAAACGAAAATTTTGTTACTATATACATATATATATATATATATATATATATATGTATATATACGATTCATTTTTTCGATTAGACTCAATCCACGAAAAACAACCGCACAGGATCGTTGCGTAGGAAACATTAATTCAGACGTTTAAATGCGATACAACAATTGCAAGTAATAGTCACATACGAATAATCACCAATCCGCGTACAGTAATAATAATACCATGATCCGTTAAAAGATACTCCGGTATAAAAACTTAAGCGTCGATGGTGTGTGTAAATTGTGGCGTAATGTATGATAAGATTTTATTCTGGCAGAGCAAAAGTCGGCACTTCTGTCAAGAGCACAAAGTCTCCACGTGTATATGCTGTGTGTGTGTGTATGTGGGTGGGTGGGTGTGTGTGTGTACGTGTGTGTGTATAAGCACGCACGCGCAAATATACCAGATAATTACGATACTCCTTCACAAGGATGGCGAGGACATAGCAACGCGAAGCGTCGCGCAGTGCGACTTATCGATGCAGTGCCTCTGGATGACGTTACGGCTATTTGTTACGATCTATTTCGAAAGTGTCCAGCCTTGGCCCTTAAATCGCTAAATAAAAAATATCGGAGTAGTGCACGATGTCGTAAGTCATGGTGTATGTTAAAATGACAGTGTTAGGCCTTGGCATCGACTTCCATCGCGACATCTCCCACTGCTCTCTCCGCCTTCTTTTTCTTCTTTTTCGCGGACTTCGGATTCGCCGAAGAGTACAGAAGATTCTGCAATTTTCAGGTAGAGATACATAATGCAACGATCACACGGGGCTGGGCTAAATTATTTTCTCCCATTTGAACATTATACACACCTTCAACTCAAGATCGTCCACAACACAGTCGGATTGATAAACGTCCAGGTCAAAGGGAATACCTGTAATTTTGTGAGGTCCATTAGGCATCAAGAGCACCGTGAATTTAAACTGCGCAGCGTACTCGTTCGGTTTCTCATACAGCACCTGCATGTCAGGGAAACAGCATTAAAACTTTTCTATTTACTTACACTAAACGATAGCCGAAATTTGAGTAAGTACTCACCTGGAACGGCTCGATCAGCCTATGATTTACACACTCTACTACAGCCATTTTAGCTTTCTTCTCATCCTCAAAAGTACGTAAATTGAATGGCATGAGACCGTGCTTGTGGGAGACTTCCGAGTAGAACATGCGAGATGCCTTCAGTTTAAGCTGATATGTCTCTTCGGTCTTCTTGTATATTGTGACCCGAGTGTCCTGTTCCCTTCCTACCCCCTCACCTGTACTAACCAACACGTCCATCGCGTAAACCTGTAATTTAAAATACAGCCCATTAGATTTAGAAATTAATCGAGTTAAAACATGAAGTAAAACCATTTTACGTTTTTTTTATGTTTGTAACAAGCATCACTCTAATCATGTGCCGGACTTTCGTACCTCGTGAGTTTCGAGTGTGTACTTTTCGTGCTCCTTTTTCTGTGCATCGTTCGGGTTCTGAATTATTGTCTTCTCTCCGTCGATCTTGAACTGTTTTAACTGATGACTTAGCATTCCTTCGATCGGCTTACACTTGTAGGCATCGCATATTTTCTCCACGGTTCTTGTTATCGTGTAAGTCTGAAAAAATGCAAACGAATATCAGATGTTTGTCCGCGACTTTAGTTGAACATTCTTCACATTCTATAAGATCCAACAAATATGATAACACAAGGTACTTTCAATCCTACCTCTGTACCTGGCTTCAAAAGCCTCAATGCAGCTTGAGAAGCATAGTGTGCAGCTAAAACTACATCTGCTTTTCTGCCTGTCACTTTGTTCTCTGCTGAAGAACCTATGACAATGGTGTGTGCCACTACAGCTATGAAGCCATCAACATGTGCTCCTAGATCACTGCAATTACAAAGCGATTTCATTAATATTACATATCGCATATTACATTGTCAACAAAGATCAATCTAAATAATTTAAGTGTCGCCAGAATTAATTAATCAATGTGCAAAACATATAATAGATTATGAAAGGTTGCAAGAGAGCAGCATTCCACTGCGGAGAAACTTACACTTTAACCATATCCTCATTTTTAAGTATACGATCAGGTTCACTAGTAATGGGAGAGAAGTGGCAAATACAATTATTTGCTGATATGCATGTTGGAAAAGCAATTCCCTTCTTAAGCTCCTTCTCCTTTTTAAAAACTTTACTAGTCTCCTCTAGAAGTAGCTTGTCACT
This sequence comes from Harpegnathos saltator, assembly GCF_003227715.2. Taxonomy (NCBI): domain Eukaryota; kingdom Metazoa; phylum Arthropoda; class Insecta; order Hymenoptera; family Formicidae; genus Harpegnathos; species Harpegnathos saltator. The sequence goes on along the minus strand of NW_020230532.1, from coordinate 362,841 downwards.
ATACTCGCATATCTCCCTCACAGATGCTCCAGCGACGCATTTCTCTAATACTTGCTTTAAAACCCCTACAAACATACACATATATGTATATTCAAGTACACATCAATACAACCGCATAAAAAAAGCTATATGTACATTAAAATAAATCATCAATAATACTCTCCTTACAGAAGTTATCTTCTGCGAGCGAATCAAAGCATAATACAATAAAGTGAGTATCGTATGATCTACTGATTACATTTAACGCATAGCCTATCTCTCTGCTAAAGTAATCAATCAAACATTATACACATACAAGCGTACTAACTATACATATATATATATATATAAACTTCAAACTCTCATCATTCTATCATCTCAGTAGCTGTATGAGCTCGTGAGACTTCACAAGCGAGACATATCATGGTTGGGCCGACTTAACAGAACTAAAACGAGTCGAGCGGAGAATGCGGGAGCGGCGCAGCCGAACGACCGAGGATCGGCGGTGCATGCCATTTAAGACGGATCACCATTGGACGGCGAAAATCGCGTTGCCTTGCAAGAACGCTAGTGCCTTCGTCCTGGCACATGGTCGCGAAATAGCCCGGCATTGGCGCGCCGCATTCCATATGGCCGTGACGGCGAGAAAAGGCGCGCGCGGCGCGCGTCCGCGCTCGCACAGCCATTCGAACGATTACGAAGAGGTGTTTCCTTACGGTTCACAATCTCGCCGGACATTTTATACTTGGTGACAACCAAGTCCTCGGCGATGGTCTTTTCGGTATCTTCCTTGTCCGCCATGTCTTCGGCAAACTATATCCAACTATAAGACGATCACGTGACTCCTCTACACAGCGGCTCGTCCGTGACTTCTCTCGGGCAGTCGTTGGCGATCGCTCTCTCTTTCTCGCGTCGACCGACTCTCGGTTTACGACGCGACGGGGAAACGATCGCGTGCGTGCGCGCGTACGTATGTGCGTACGCGAGGTCGCGTCTACGTCGACGAGTCACGTGAAAGGAAAGACGGGCGCGAGTGCGCGGCACCTCAATTGACGATTCCGGTATATGCGCTGTTGTACACTGCTTTCCGCTAGAGAGGGGATGACGGGAAAGAGAAAAGTACGATCAACATAAATGGACCTTATTTGGCGACCTATGTAAACGTGGAACGCGAACCGACGAGTCGAGTTTACGCTTTATGCATCGGCGAGCGTATCAAACACACGCGGCATAGTAATTTTAATCGTAAATCCAGAGCAGGGTACGTAGTTACTTCTCGCTGAGCCTATGGGTCGACGATTCAACGTCCAATGAGAAAATTCGCTTCCTAGGGACTCCAAGCGACGATTGAAATTTCGTGCCAATCGCATCCCGTTCTTGCTTTTCAGCTTAAAATTGCCAGCGCGCGCCACGAAGTGGCTGTCTTTCTTTTGCGAATTGGTTTGCTCTTTTTCGGAAAACCAGTGTGTGTATACTTTCGTCACTTAAAAAGGATTTCTTCTCGTTCGTTTTTATTTTTCGCATATTTCTTCGCATTTTCGCAGAAAGAGAAGTCGAGCGAAAATATCAAATGAAAAATTATCGTCTAGGGAATAAACAAGGTGGAGAAACATACGATAATCGAGCTCGAGTAAGATACAAATAATCGAATAATAGTCCGTCTCTTCCATGCAGCGTTCGGCAAATTGTTCTCGCGATTTTGCAAACAGAGGCGTATGAACGGAGCCGTGGGATGTGCGCGAGCCAATCGTAACAAGAACAAGAACAAGAGATTGTCGTCCCGAGTCACCGAGTCGAGTGACACACCGAGTGATATCTCACGTTGTACATATAGACTTTTTTATATTTCTAAAACAAACAACTGCAAGTACACTCGTCAGCCGAGCTCAGTGCAGCGCGGATAATAGAGAGAATAAATGCGCCCGATAGAAGGCAGCATCCGAGCCGCGGAGAGGCTTCTTAGGATTAAGGGAACTTAGCGTTTATTCGTTCGTTCATCCGTTCGCCGAGAAACTACGTGAAGGGGGACATCAGCGTACTCAATACATCGCAACTGCTTCGAAAAGAAAATGACTCTCATGGATTTCTTCGGTTGCGCCTTCTTGGCTTTCGGTCTGCCACTGGCCATGTTTACGTTCACCATCGCCAGCAATCCCTACAGGATAATCATCCTGATAGCCAGCGCCTTTTTCTGGCTCATTTCCTTGTTACTGTCATCGATACTCTGGTATGCCGTTGTACCGTTGCAAAATTATCTCGCATTTGGACTGGTGTTCTCAGTGCTGTTTCAAGAAAGCTTCAGGTGAGCCTTGTTCTTGAGTAAACTATGATATTTTTTGTCTGTTTCTCATCCAATATCTGAAACATTCCTTTTTTGAATTAAATGTTTTATGTTTTTGAAGATACCTGCTGTACTGTGTGATGCGTAAAGTGGAAATATGCAATATACCGCCAGACAGATTGGCAGCGGCAGAGAGGGCTGTTAATCATGTAGTAGATGGCAGACTTGAGTACTCTTATGTGTGTGGCTTGGGTTTTGGTCTCATGAGCGGTGCTTTTGCCCTGGTCAATGTTTTGGCTGATGCGGTAGGACCTGGTACTATGGGACTACGACAAGGCACAGAATATTTTTTCATGATATCTGCAGCCATCACTCTGTGCTTCATTCTACTGAATACATTCTGGGGTGTCATCTTCTTCACAGCTCTGGATTGTAGGAATTGGGGACAAGTTATATGGGTGGTCAGTTCGCATCTGCTTGTCTCCTGTATGACTTTGCTCAATCGATACCAGGCTTATGCAGCCAGTATCTTGTCTGCATACATAGTACTGGTGATAACAATCGTGATTGCGTTCAGACTTGCGAACGGGCGTATGCAGAATTTAATTTGTTGTTTCCGAAGAAAATGAGAGCTTACAACAGTTTCATAGTTACTTGATAACATGCTAAAAATACGAGTGCCCATCTTCCGACGGATACAAACGTGAACATGATAAAGCATATTCTCCCCTTTTAGATGCTAGTTTATAAGAAAATCGTTCGTTACTCTGTTATATATGATACACATAAGGACGATGCATTGGGCAGAATATTTTTATTCCTTGAAAATTAAGTAGGCCGATGTGAGAAGAATGTAGGTATATATCATTGCTAAATTTTGTGTGGTTAAACAAAATATACCGCTGAATCCCATGTATAATACATCCACTTGACCAAACTGAATAAGGAATAGACTCTGCGCTGTGAATGAGTAGTGTGTTACAGTGGTTAGCGAGCTTGGTCGTCTGCATCATTCTGCAATGATGAACACTAAGGACACTTATTGTACATGAAGTGACTTAAGTGTAAAATACGAGGGTATGAGGAAACATGTTATTGTGATTTTATTACATAATTTAGCAAAAATTGTGTCTGTCGATTTTATCGACCAAAGTATGCCATTATGTTTTTACATTTAAATGACACTTCATGTAATTTCAGCATGTAGTAGTATGAAATGGCGCAGACGATTGAATTTGCCACACAGCGTACTTCAGAGTATCTCGTTACGTGAAAATAAAAAGAGAAAAGAAGAGAGGGAATGAGTGAACGAGAACAAGAGGGAGAGTATCTAATTGTGTGTGTTTTCTCAGAACAGTTCTGGATATTTTGGTCAAGCTGCTAGTCCGTCCCTTAATCCATCGAAACTGTTGTATGACGGAATCACGATAGCGTTTCGATCCAGAGCATGTCGAATTGTATAATACTCCCTATCGTAAAGAGAAATATCTACAGAAATGCATGTATGTGTGTGCGTGATTACGCGTCGTAGTCATGTATGCGTGTATGTATATATGTATGCGTCTACAATGAATAAGTTTCGTTAAATACGGTATGTATATTCGTGCATAAATTCGCGCCTTAAGAGTAAATTCCTTAACTATTGATTAAACGAAGAAACGGTAAAATTTAAGGAATTGTTCGTTACTTTTTGTAAGTGAAAAGAAGAACGAGGAAGTCACCGACGATTACACATCTAAGCTAATTATAACAGCTATATAACGTTCATATTGTTGTATCAATTACTGTATAACATTCATTTATCTCCACTTACCACACAACTTGCAATCGTTTATTATCCAATTCACATTTGCATTTCATCTGACAGTCAAATAAAACCAACTTTCTTACAACCTCGCTATATAAATCACTGTTATCCCGCTCTCTCTTTTCGTAAATGCAAAATATGTATAATTATGATGTATAATGGTAATTCGGTTATTATTGCTATTATTGGTTCATTGTAAGTTGCAGCTGTAGATATATATATATATATATATATATATATTAGTTTCGAATGAGCTCAAAATGAAAAATAATATCAAAATACTGCCTAGGCTTTGCGTTTTCATACGCCTTCGAGTTATCAGTACAATTTTTAACAATTTTAGAAAATTTTGATATCTTCATTGTTCTTGTTCTTAAAGTATGTATAAGGACAACTGCAAATTATCACAAATCACAGTCATAAGTCTCGTAATAGCAGCCTAAGAATAACTGATAAGTAATTGTTAAAGGAGGCAGAGGAATTGATTACGATTGTATACATATCCTTTCTCAAAAGGAGAAAACATTCTTGATAAAATCAAAAAATACGTTTCATTATCATAAAACGTCTTGTATTTCCTACGGGGAAATTAAACTATTCTAAAAACAAGATTATTACGAATATCATTTTGAAAATAATTGCTCCTTGCCGATAATTTCGCATTACTTAAGAACTCGTTAAAGAAGCCATAAGTAGCTCCATTTTGTTAAGAAAATTTTTTCCCTCCATCTTGTCCCATCTGACCTCCTTGAAAGAGCCACCCAAGTTTTCCCACTTCCTCTCTCGGACAAGTTGGCCCGGGAAGAAATCTTTTCGAGGAGAGTGAGCGATGGAGACTTGCACGCCGGTTTGCGGCTCACATCGCACAGCTATCATTCTGCAAGTACAAGCGGTTCATTGTTGAGTAGCACACAGACACAGAATTTTTTTAATATTCCCCCCACCTCATAGATTTATACACGATTTCTACTACATAAAATACCTGTCTCCAATCGGCGAGGCTAAAATACAACTGCTGGCATTTCCTAGAGGCTCCACTGAACCCACGCCAAGGTGAGAACTATTCGCTAAGAACTGCCAGCCCATACATTTGGCCAAAGCTTGCACCGCGGTAATCTGATGCTGATAAATCTACAAAGTATAAAAATTATGATAGAATTTCGCTAAATACCGGATGAAGACGATTTCTCGAATGAAGAATTTCGAAAATACTTTAGAAGGAACCGTCGAATTGAAAAAGCCTCGACAAAGTACTGACCTGACAGAAAATTAGATCCCTCAGCTCCTGAGGCTCATAGCTCATATGCATAACCCTACCATCGCGGCAAATACATTTCAACGACTTCTCTCCGACATGGACGACTAGCGATGTTCGGCACACACTGTCGTAGCCGTGCGTGAGAATATTGATCTTCACGCAGGATTGCGTCGGCGAATTGAGCGCATTCCAATGCGAAACGATGAGAGGATCTTTCACCTCCTTCGCTATCGTGTCTAGTACATATTCGGTACGTAAACGCATGAAGAAATGCTGCGCCTGTTGAATAATCTGTTCTAGTAACGTTTGACTTTTCGCCATTTCCAGGAGCTCGTATCTATCGGCTGCGGTGGGGCCAGCTAAGCATCTACGTTTGCTGGGGCCGAGCGGCCCCGAAGAAGGATGCGGCAATGGATGGTGTGTGTTCTTGTGATGTACTTCGCGCAGCAATTGATGTAAGGAATGCTCCAATACGTGGTCGTGATCAGTTTTGTGCGGCGATGGAGCCGTGTGTTTCTTGTCGTTGCCTGTGCTATGGCACAGGCCGATTATTAATTGAATTCCGGGAAGTACCTGGTGTAATGTATAAAGTTAACGATTTACTATGTATATTTCACTAAGTATATTTAACGCATCTCTTTCCGATTATTTGAAAATCGATTTTACAGCACGTATCTTTGTGTATTAGAAAATTACGCGAATTAAGAAAAGAAAGTTAAGGCATTCCAGAATTAAATTATATTACATATATAAAAAAGAATAAGTTGCTTCACAGTAGGAAAGAATTTTAATCAGAGTAGACAACAATACTATACCGTAGCCATTATTTGATTTCCTACAACCATATGAGGTATAGGCGCGCGTAAATGTACAGCTTCCCGCGCTAATTGACTAAACAACTCTTTGCAAAACAACACATTCTGCGCTGCTTCTAATTTCTGTTGCCAATGCATGTCTGCGTTTGAACTATTGGTGCTGCTATTAAGCAGACTTATATTCGCACTGCACAGATCTTCTTGATCTGTAAAAAAAAATATATATATATATATGTTTACTTGTTTTATTTGTACTCATTGCAAATATATATATGTATATTTAATCAAGTATATATAAATTATACTACGTATATGTATGATTACCTTTCTGACACAACACTTCAATATAAGCTACACCTTGAAGTTCACTAGGTATAGTCACGCGCAATGCAGAAGCTTTTGAATTTGAGGGACCATGAGGCTGCCCTGATGTACTGCCACCAGCATTAGGAGATGCTGGCGGGCTATTATTACTTCTTTCCTCATCCTCAGCCTTAGTAACTTCAAACATGCCTGTTTGTGTATACTTTGAACCAGCTGAAATACAAATACAAGCTTGTAAGTCAATAAAAAGTACAAAAGCTACTTATTAGGTAACAAATGAAAAACAATATTCCAAAAAGAAAAGAAAAATATACAGACTGTGAAATACAAACCAGTTCGATAACTGAGATCACCAATAATAGAATTTGCCACTTTCTTCAGGCGCCAATTTTGCCGTAACCTTAATAACTCAATATGAAAGTCAGGAGTGGATCTATTTTTGGTTAATTCAGCTTGACTATTCTGTAGTCTTTGGGCACCATGAATAATAAGATTTGCAGCCCCTGTGAGTGCCTTCTTCCTAGCATACACTTGCATCATAGGCTTTACTTCAACTGGATCTTGAGGTACTGGATCTAGCACCATATAATTTTTTTCTTTTGCTATCGCGAGAACATCAGCTAATACACAAACTTCTGTCAATGCACTCCTACAAGAGAAATTAAATACAATATTTCTCAAATTACTGAGACGTTTGCTGCTATGTTTATAATAGTATATGCAATAATACACTACTATGTATATCATATACTGTCGATTATCTTCATAGAAAAATATGACAAACCTTAATTTATTCCTAATGCTATCCCATGGCCACAAGGAGGATTGGAACGAGGCTGAATCTTTTGGATCCTCTTCACTCTTTTCACCACCCTCCAATTGTTCCTTGCTTATTTCATCACCGTTTGTTTTGCTAAAGTCAATCTTTTGAGCAATCTTTGCCAAGTTCTCTGACAATGTAAGAGGCCTACAACAAATATGGTAAAATATATTTAATAGTTTGGCTATAAGCTTGGAATTAAATTTTGGAATTTTTATTGAAAATTATTGAAAAATATATTTTCTACATGCTGCTATAAAGATTCTCATAATCTTCATAACATAATCACTTATAATTATCAAATCAACTATGTATATTTAAAGTCCGATAAAAATAGTATCAATCGAATGCATAGATTATTATATTACATTATAATTAAGTACATTACTTACGCTTGATATATCTCTTGTCCATCGTAAGAGATTTCTTGTATTTGGTTCTCGATCGGCGCTTCTATAGAGATATTCACGGAATACGCCATAGTTATTGTTTTTCACATGTTACACCTGCAAATTTTCGATGAGCATTCGAAACGACGTTATTCGCGATAAATTTTCTATACAATTTCGCTCAAAGTTTTAGAAAAGATCAGAAATAAATAGCTACAAATAATCTTCTATTGACATATATTATTTTCTACGCGATTTTTAGGTTAACAATGTTATGAGTTTTGTTATTTTGTTGGGAAAACAACGGATAAGACGTTCGAAACAATCATTTAAACAAGAGGTTAGAAGACTGAATCAGATGGTCTGTTCTTTTTAGCTGCACTACTGAACTGGTGCAATAAGTTAAAGTGAAAAAAAATATAGTTGTCTCATTCTAACTTATTGCACTAGTTCCGCAGTGCAGCTAAAAAGAACAGACCAAGACTGAAAGACTGAAACCACTGAAACCAGAGATGACCGCCGATCGCATAGCACACAGATTAGAAATGCGATGTGAAATTCATATCGACTAGGCATTGCAGATTGTGAACTTGATTAAAAATTTAAATTGGACGAATCAACTTCGATGTTGGCTTGCTTTGTCCCGATTGGCCAAGTGCCAATTTTCAGTTAGCAATCCTCAATCTTCGACATTTACAAGCGAATCATGAATCTCCTCTTTCAGCATGAATTTGTGAAATGAGTAAAATTGTTTTAACTTGAAATTCGGGACTTGGAAATGTTCGCTTCTCAAGAGTCTATATCGGAAAAGAAATTCGTGCAGTTTGTTTTTGAGATTATTACTACATCAAGTTACACTTTTGACTTTCAGAACGCGTTTGCCTTATCCTATTGGAAAATTCTCCCATTGGAATACTTCGGCTAGAGAGAAACGTTCTGAAACTCACGCAAAAAAGTTGCCGACAATAAACTTCTGTCCACGACTGCACAACTTCCTTCGACGCGAAAGGAGAATTGTTCTACCGGAAAGACAAACGTGTCGTGCGTTAGCGAAAAATCGCAGAAAATGAATTTCTCTATCGGATGTCAGATCGTTACGCATCGGATACCGTATGAATCCTGCGTGAGGTTAATGGCGCAGTCATTGACTCGTGCTACTTGAAAAGCGCAGGTGCTCCTGATTCGCCGTTCAACGGAGGCATATCCTCGCGCGCAGAGGTTTTGCCGTACGGTTTTTGCAAATCGGAGACGTCAGTTTGCTCTAAAGATTACCATAAAGCAATATCTATCCGACAAACTAATTTGCGTCTTTGGCAGGTCTCCGACTTGTAAGAGCAAACGCAGCTTTCGGAATCTCGCTGAGGATTCCGCAAGCAGACAGCAGGAATGACAATCGCTGCGACACCGTGCGAAAAAGCTCCTCGATGGCGATCCACACGTCGAGAGAGACACAGAGAGAGTGCGCGCACATACACACACATAATCAACACCTACCATACAAACCTAACACACACACACACATAGGAGCGGGATGCGACTGCCTGCGCGCGAGAGCCCTCGCACATGCATTAATTAGCGAGGGAAATGCAATAGGGACGTACCGAGGGGAAAAGGGAGCGCTCACTGTGCGCCGTGGCGTCGTCGTCACGGTGGTATCGCGCGGGCGGCGTGCACATCGTAAATTATTATACGAGCGAAAAGAGTGTCAAGTCGCTGCTGCTGCTGCTGCTGCTGCGGCGGCGGCCGTATAGGAATGTGGCACTTCAAAATGGCTGCCAGTTACTCTAATAATTTACGGCCGTGTCTGCCTTTGTTGTCGCGCGTGTGAATCGCGGCTAGAACCGCGCACCGTCGCGGAAAGCCAGTCCTACCGTCGGCCGACGACGGTGCGCGCGCGACCGTCGTACGTACGCACGCGACGACGCGCTGGTGTGTGCGCGTACGCGTGTGTCCGTGTGCGTGTGTCCGCCTGCCTGCCTGTCTGCCTGCTCGTCTGCCTGCTTGCCTGCCTGCCTGTCCGCCTGTCTATCTGCCTGCCTCTGATCTGCCTACCTGCCTACTTGCGCCTACTTATTCGCTCGTCCACATTTTCGTACCGTATCAGAGGATCAGGCGACATTCTTATTGCGACTGGTACCAGTGACGGTTTCATTGGTCGCGGCTCTATCTCGCACAGCCTCGTCACATGGACCGCGCGGCGCCTACGTGAATGCGACAGAATATGCTGCGGACGGCAGCTCCTGCTGCTGTTGTCGCTGCCATCGCTGCCGTCGCCGCCGCTGCCGCCGCCGCCGCCACCACCACCACCGCCGCCGCCACCGCTGTCGTCGTCACCGCTGCTGCTGCTGCTTCTGCTGCTGCTGCTGCTGCTGCTGCTACTACTACTACTACTACTACTACTACTACTCGCGTGTTCAACATCCTCGTGCTGGGAGAGCCTGCCCGTCCTGTGGACTCGCACGACGGGCATTTGCTCCCGCACTTCGACCTCCTCATCGTCGTCGTTGTCGTCGTCGTCATCGCCATCGCCATCGCTGTTCTCGCCCGTCAGGAGAACACCTTGGCGGTCTGACGAACGCGCGCACGCACGCACGTACGCAGGCACGCACGCTCGACAGCAGATTCCGTCGCCGTCGTGCATCGGGCCCAAATGGAGCCAGACATATAG